>NC_081414.1:306761663-307061663 GCF_030272615.1 Cryptomeria japonica
TTGTGATCGCTCTCATAATGAGAGTCTCTCACTCGAGGGCTGTCACTGCTATGACCCATAAGATCCTCCTCTCTCCCAAGAGTAAGAGGTCTTGATGACTCCCAAAAACACATACAATACATAACACAAAATACTAAATGAAATTCCCAAAAGAACGTGCAAAGAAGCAAATCTTTTACACCAACATTACTTTCAAACACATGCAAACAGAAAGCCATTTTAAGAAGAATGCAACAAACCTTAATCTGCCCAAAGGTAGGTTAGTTTTGTTGAGGATGAGCAGCCCAATTCCATGGTTCTTCTCCTTCTACCCTTAGCCAAAATTCTCTATTCGAAATCTAGTCTATTCTTTTCAAAATTTCTCTTGTCTCCAAAAATCCAGAGTGGGTGATTACCCACAAATTTTCTAATTCTTGCTTAAGAAGCCCATTGTGAGAGTTCTCACAAGTTTCTAAAAACTAAAGAGGAAGGTAAGATAGAATGGGAAAGGGAACTCTTTTTCGAAAAGGAAAGTTTACAGCTAGGTTCAATCTTCTAATTTCAATTTTCGCATAACACAAAAAAGTCAAATTTTAGGGTGTCTAAAAGGTCACTTGGGAGTAGAAACTTGCCTTAAAGTACCCCTAACCCTTAGGTATACCTTATGGGCTTTAGGAAACCCTATTAAACTACCCCTAGGTGTTCATTTAACCCTTTTTAAACCCCTCTGAAGTTTATTTTCGGGTCAAACCTATGTTGACCATCCCAAAGATTTTTTGCCCAAGGTATTTATGACATCACGTTACATTAATTGAAAAAGCTATAGGTGAACACTTTCCCACCAAGAAACAAAAATAAGAATTCAAACTTAAATCCACACGTGTCAAGTGACACAAAGAAAACACTTTTACAATTTAATACATGAAATCGTCTCTTGTTGATTTTACACAAATCAATTAAATAACACTTAACACACATGCATCATATACTGTTACAAATAAAATACAACACAAATGGGGTGTTGTCTCTCCAAATAGACAAACCATGGCTTATGAACATACATAGGTCTAGGTTTGATTCTCCGTAATATTTCCATGGTCACATGGATAACTTCCTGCGCATCTCAATTTACACATTAGTAACTTTCAAATATCCACATATAATATAAATTACAGGAATAATAATATGCATCATCACTTGCATACAATTTATATCTGAACAATTTAAATACATCTTTTATCCAAGCAATTTCACATAAGCAATTCATCCTAATTCTCATAATGTTGATCCACACTTAAACATACATCATAATTCTATTATCATAGTAAAGTCCTACAAATTCAATAATGACATTTATCACCACAAATTCATCTTATTCAAAAATGATGTAGTGTTCTATCTCATAAAGCATATAAATAAATCACCAATATCTAGCAATGTTATCCAAATCCTGAAACCATATAAGTTCTAAATTCCAAAATGCATCAAAATAAAGTATCTGTAATAGTCTCAATATAAAAACCACTGAAATGTCAGAGTTAGTCAAGGTGAGGCCTCACACCCTCCCCCTCTAGGCATGAACTTCCTCCTAGAGTTCTTTAAAGAGGTGGGGGTACTCTGATCTCATATGTGTTGCATCCTCCCATGAAGCCATAACCTCATCATAAAAATCCCACTCGACCCTAACCTGGTCCAGCTCTCAACCTCGAAGGGCCAGCATCCGGTATGCCAAAATGCGAATGGGCTCCAAAGCTAGCTGCTCATCCAACTCCACCTGCAAGGCATCCCAATCTAAAATATGAGACTCGTCATAGATATATTTCCTCAAAACTGATACATGAAACACATTGTGGATGCATGATAGGCTAGGTGGCAATGCTAAATGGTAGGCAACTGGGCCTATCCTCTCAAGAATCTCAAAAGGCCCTACAAAGTGAGGTGTGAGCTTAGAACCCTTTCCATAACGGATTGGACTCTTATGCAGTCACACTCTCAAGAAGACTTTGTCTCCAACCAAGTAGCTATGATCTATCCTCTTTGCATTAGCATATTTCTTCTATCTATCTTGAGCCTCTCTAAGATGCTACCTAATCAAATCCACCTGTTTTTCCATATCCTGAACTATCTTAGGACCAATAGCAACTCTGTCCTCTATACGATCCCAACTCAACGGTGTCCTACAAGGCCTGCCGTATAATGCCTGATAGGGTGGCATCCCCAAAGAAGTGTGATGCCCATTGTTATAGGCAAACTCCACTAAGGGAAGGTACTCTTCCCACCTATTTTGATGATCCATGATGTACATGCGAAGCATATCCTCTAACACCTGATTAACCCTCTTTGTCTGACCATCTATTTTCGGGTGATAGGCTGTACTGAAATTGAGCTTAGTGCCTATAGCTACCTGTAATTCCTTCCAAAAGGAAGAAGTGAAGAGGGAATCTCTGTCAGAAATAATCTTGTGGGGCATGCCATGAAGTCTAACAATGTCTCGCAAGAACACCTGTGCTACTGCTAGTGCTGTGAATGTAGTCCAGACTGGTGAAAAGTGGGCCACTTTGGTCAACTTGTCAACTGTCACCAAGATAGCATCATGGTGACGAGAAGACATAGGAAGACCAATGATGAAATCCATGGATATAGTATCCCACTTCCACTCTAGTATAGCATGAGACTGGAGCAACCTCCCTAGATGGTAGTGCTCCACCTTTACTCTTTGACACTCGAGGCATCGAGCTACTATCTCAGCAATGAGCTACCGCATTCCTGGCCAATGATATAACTGCCTCAAGTCAGCATGCAACTTTTTAACTCTGGGATGCGCTACATAAGGAGCTCTATGAGCCTCCATGATAATGAACTCTCACAATCCCCCAGAGGAAGGTACATAAATGCACCCTCGGTGGTGTAATAGTCCATTGGACTCGAAAGAATAATCCACATATTTCCCCTCTAGATTAACTTGAGATCGTATTACCTGACCAACCTCTGCATACCATCCATCCTCTAGCAAGTGCTGTAGTATATGGTCTCTCAAATCCGTGCCCATAGATATGGTGTAAGCCTTGTGAGGTCTCCTATCAAAGCATCTGCAACTACGTTTTCCTTTCCTTTGATGTAGTGAACGTCAAAACCATATTCGCACAAGAACTCCATCCATCTCCTCTAATGTGCATTAAGGTTCAACTGAGTGAAAATGTACTGAAGACTCTGATGATCTGAATGTAGCTCGAAGTGATGACCTAAAAGGAAGTGTCTCCATCTCACAAGTGCATGCACTACTGCTGCGAGCTCAAGGTCATGAGTAGGATAATTAAGTTCATGAGTCTTAAGTTTCCTAGACTCGAAAGCTATAGCCCTACCATCCTGCATAAGAACTGCCCCTAAACCCTCTAGTGAAGCATCTGTACAAACCATGAAGTCAGTTGTGGGATCTAGTACAACAAGGATAGGAGCACTAGTAAGTGCCTTCTTGAGTTCTTGAAAGGCCTTCTCGCACTTCTCTATCCACTCAAATTTCTTCCCTTTACATTGAAGAGAAGTAATAGGATGTGCGACTCTAGAGAATCCCTCGACAAAATGTCGGTAATATCCTGCTAAGCCCATGAAACTCCTGACTTTGTCACATTGGTTGGCGCTGGCCAATCCATAATAGCTCTAATTTTTGATGCGTCAACTGAGATCCCATCACCAGAAATAACGTGCCCAAGGTACTTGACCTCTGATCGAAAGAAAGCACACTTTGACAAACTGCCAAACAACTGGTTATCCCGCAAACACTGCAATACCTATTGTAGGTGCTCCTCATGCTCCTTCTCATTCTGAGAGTATATCAGTATATCATCGAGGAACACAATTACAAAATGGTCCAGAAATGTACGGAATACCCCATTCATGAGGCTCATAAAAACAACTGGGGCATTTGTAAGACAGAATGGAACTATGGTGAACTCATAGTGACCATATCTAGTGAAAAATGCAGTCTTGTGGATATCACTCTCCACTATTCTCAGCTAATGGTATCCTGACTTCAAATCTATTTTGGAAAAGACTTTGGCACCCTGAAGTTGGTCGAATAAATCATCAATTCTAGGAAAAGGATATCAGTTCTTGATGGTTACTTTATTTAACTACCGATAATCCATACATAATCGGAGAGATCCATCCTTCTTCTTAACAAAGATGACTAGTGCACCCCAAGGGGATACACTAGGATGAATATGACCCTTCTCAAGGAGTTCCTCAAGCTGTATTTTGAGTTCATTAAGCTCATTTGTGGTCATCCTATAAGGTGCTCTGGAAACTAGCTTGTTTTTTGGTACTAGGTCTATATGAAAGTCAATCTCTCTACGGCCCAGCATTCTAGGTAACTCTGAAGGAAACACATCTAAATATCCCTTAAGGATAGGATGGTCATCAAGCGATGTTTAATTTTCTTCCTCTTCTCCTCTATCACTGATAGTGATAGCAAAAAGTTGACATCCCTTTCGCATGCTCCGCTTAAGCTGCATAGCAGAGATCATACAAAGAGACATGGGTCTCTGAATCCCAGTGATAACTATGGGCAAACCATGATCATCCTCACACTCAATCTTTTTCAAGCAGCAATCCATCTTGGCTCTATGGGCATAAAGCCAATCCATGCCAAGTACGATACCATAAGATCCAAGTGGTGTCACTCTAAGGTCTACTAAAGTGGTGGTCTTGCCAATCTGCAGCTGACATGCCCTAACCTCTGATTCCATTGACACTCTAGCCCCTGAAGCTAATTCCACTTCCCAACTAACACCCTGTCTAGTTGCCACTAGCCCGCAATGCTCCACAACCAATGGAGATATAAAGGAGTCAGTGGCTCCTGAATCAAACAAAATAGATACATTGTTACCTTTGATCATACCTGTAGACTCGATGACCATGGCTTGATGCTTAGCCTGGTGGTTGTCAACTGCTGTGAATACTCTATGGGACCTGCCCATATCACCAACTGTCGGCTCTAAAGTGGCCATCCATTGATTCCCTACCATCTGACCCTGAGGGCAATCTCTCGCCAGCCCCATGGCTCCACATGTAAAGCAAGCACCCCGTGCCTGAAACTAGGCGCCCTGAGGCCTAGAGAAAGTCTAACTTCCTATCCTACTAGATCTGTTGTACCCACCCCTAGAGGACTGCTAAGTCCTCACCGAAGGTGTGTACTGCCCCTATGCTTTCTAATAATGTCTCTATCCCTGAGTCTGCCACTGCTTGGGCTTGGTGCCCTGCTGATACTGTGGAGGCTTCTGCCTCTGGTTTTGTGGTGTCTGTTGTGGAGGAGGAGGTTTGGAGAACCCCTGTGAGTTTTGGTTGTTTCCCTTCCAATGTGGTTTTTGGAATCCATAAGTCTGAGGTGTGGGATGTCGGTTTTGAAACCGATCCCTATTGTCCTATGGTCTGACCTGAATTTCCTCGGCTATCAGTGCCTTCTCCACGGCAACCCGAAGGCTCTTTGGAGTGGACATCCTAACTGGCCCAGCTATACCAGCATTTAACCCTCTAATGAAGCAGTTTACAAGAAGTTTTTCATCCTTTAGATAATCTACATAAGGCAACAGCTCAAAGAATTTACTCTCATATTGGGTTACTGATAAGCCTTTTTGTTGGAGGTTGTGAAACTTGTCTAAATGACATTGTCTAAAATGTTCTGATAGGTACCTCTCCCAGAACCTTTCTGTGAATATCTCCCAAGTGAGAGTATCAGGAACTAATCCGCATTTGTACTCTTCCTGTCTCCACCAAGTGGAGGCCAACCCTCTCAAAAGATGGACTGTGACACGTGCTTTTAGGTTGCTCTCATAAGAATGCAACGCAAAGCACCTCTAAAGACTCAAAATCCATGCCCCAGCCTCTACCCCGTCAATAGAACCTCCAAAAGATGGTGGCAGGAGGCGCATGACCTCCCTGATAAGATCCCCTGGATCCCGACGAGCTCTCTCAAAATAAACTGGTTCCACCACTGGAGGTGGTCATAGTATGTGCACAGACTCTAGCTCATTTCCATCCTGACTCTCTACAGGAATAGGAGCTGGGCTCCTGCTTCATTCTCTATCAACTGATCTATGACTCCCAGAGTCCTGATTTCTAACCAGAGGGTTCTCTGCTGGAATCCTTTCCTGAACTATGCCAATAAGATTCTGTATTGCTTCTAAGAGTTTTCGGTTAGGTTCATTTGGCTGTTTGGGAGGTGCTCCTGGGTTCTCTTCTGGAATTGATTCCTCCCTCGCTACCTCTTTGCCTGCTATGCACACAAGCCTAGGATCCCTTCCACTCTTGCGAGCTTGTTGCGTTGTTGGAGGCATCCTAAGAGGAAAATAAAGTGAAATAAATAACTAATTTCTTTTAGAATAATATTAATTCAATTAAATTTAAATGTCTTATAAAATCAATTTAACAAAAATAATTTAAATATTCTAAGGCGAAACGTAAGTGGAGTAAGGTTCCATATATATATATATATATATATATGTATATATATATGTATATATATATATATATTTATATATATAAAAATATATAATTATATTTAAAAATAAAAAATAAAAAAATAATATAAAACTATATAAAAAAAAAAGGTTTTTTTTTAATATGGGAAAAGGGGCGAAGGGCCAAAGCCACTGTGTGGACACACAGTGGATCGGCCGCAGACTCCACTATGTACACACAGTCATCGGCCCCGTAGCTTCCACTGTGTAAACACACAGTGTCGGTCACGGCTTCCACTATGTGGACACACAGTGTGGGCTGCTGCGGCTTCCACTATGTGGACACATAGTGTCAGCCGCGGCTACCACTATGTGGACACACAGTGGTGCAACGCCCGCCACTGTGTGGAAGCACAGTGGTGCGGCAGGTTCCACTATGTGGACACACAGTGGTGCCACCGCCTCCTTTCCCTTTGCCATGAGATCCCATGGCCACCGCCCATCCCTACAAAAATCGCCCCTGCACAAAAAAATAGGGTTGCAAGAAAATAACAAACCCTAGCTGGGTAGGGCTAGGTTAGAGAGAGGAATGAGATGTTATCACAAAAAAATAAAATAAAAGATAGAACATTTTTATAATAATAAAATAATGTTAGGGTTTGCATGGTGGTTAAGTTTAATGTTTAAATAATATTTTTGAGGTCTAAACGTTTAGAACTCTTATAATAAATGGGGTAAAATTAATTTTTGGTTATGGGGCTATTTAATTTATAGGTAAGTATTCATTATAAAAATTTATTGGCCCACTTGTCAATTTAATTTAAAGCATATTATGATTATTGATTTAGATAAACTTTTAGACATTTTAAACAAAGTACTAGGACTGATTTAATTAGTTCCATTAAACCATAAACGACTTTGAAGACTAATTCTATCTTCGTCAATTATATTTTAGGGAGATGATTTAAAATAAGCTATGAATTAAAATTGAGAAAATGATATAATGTTTCTTTAGTATTCGGCATATGATTTAAAATATTTTTGATTAATTGAGTTAGTGGTTTAAGTTAACCCAACATAAATAAGACAAAACATGTTGGAGTTTTTCTTCACATTCGTAAATTTAATGCTTAAGATATGATTTAAAAAAAAAAAAAAATTTACCCGTTCTTGCCCTAAATTTTGGGCATGACTATAGTTAAGTATTCATTATAAAACTATTCTATCTTTTATTTATTTTTTTGTGATAACATCTCATTCCTCTCTCTAACCTAGCCCTACCCAGCTAGGGTTTGTTATTTTCTTGCAACCCAATTTTTTTATGCAGGGGCGATTTTTGTAGGGATGGGCAGCGGCCATGGGATCTCACGGCAAAGGGAAAGGAAATGGTGGGACCACTGTGTGTCCACACAGTGGAACCCGCCACACCACTATGCATCCACACAATGGCGGGCGCGGTACCACTATGTGTCCACACAGTGGCGCCCATAGCCGACACTGTGTATCCACACAGTGGAAGCCACAGCGGCCCACACATTATTCTAGTGCATTTTTTTCTTTTTTCTTAAATATATATAAAATGATATACATGTAAATCTGCATGTCAATAAAATTATATATTTATATAAATATATATAGTTTATATGACAGCAAATTAAAATAAATAGGTCCTAGTATTTTGATTTAGATGAAAAGGAAATAGAAGGATTAATAATTTTCAAATTCATTTATAGCAAGGGTATACTTTTCTAAGCAATAATTTTATAGGTGTTTAATTTCTACCTTCAGCTATATACATGTTTAGATTTTAATAGTTTTACCAGCAACTAAATAAATCTATATGTTCTCTAAATACAAACTATAATAGATTGTGATTTTTCCTTTTTCTACAATAAATAAATTTATAGATTCTGCAATTCCTACAACAACTAATTAGATAATAACTTTCAATAAAATCTATCAACAACTAAATCTCATATTTTTTGCAATTAAAATGAAAGACAAAATCGCAGATAAAAAGGAAATCACAGAATTAAATAAAAATGACTTTTAAATTTCCGTGGGCTATTGAATGCAATTCAAAGGCATTTCTTTTCAAATAAAAAGAAGAATATATCCAGCTCATTTCATTTCAAAAAGTATTCTGCAAAATTACAAGATATTTTCTTTATCTAAATAACAAATAACATAATCCCATGTCTTTATTTCTATTTTACAATTAGCCTCTCATTTCAACGAATGAGGATATATTTCTCTTTTAAAACTAATAATTACATCTGCAAATAATTTTCTACAACAAATAACTCTTGCAACCTTCCACTTGTCCTATTCTTTTCTCCCGACTATTCTGCATATTAAAGCAAAACCATGACCATGGAGTACTCACCTCCCAACCTAGGCTAACTGGTAGCCACCCCTGAGCTTGGAGAACTAAGCCCTAGATGGGAAACAAACATGCAAACACAAAGGGACAGAATGCACACAAAGTCAAACACACTCCCATCCTAGCTACACTGCACCACACCTTAGTGATGACCTTTTTAAGGGTGGTAGTGGACCAAATACCCTAAGGAGAACTGCAAGTATGGAAAACATGTAGCCACCTCATGGCACACCAAATACATCAAGAATAGAAACCCCTTATTCCTTATGCCCCCCAAGGCATTCAAGCCTTATTTCCCTCCTTATGACCCCCATTGTACAAACATGCCATGCAGCAAGGGTCACACAAAATCCCTTGCAATCGCTCTCATAATGGGAGTCTCTCACTTGAGGGCTGTCACTGCTACCACCCACAAGATCCTCCTCTCTCCCAAGAGTAAGAGGTCTTGATGACTCCCAAAAACACATACAATACATAACACAAAATACCAAATGAAATTCCCAAAAGAACATGCAAAGAAGCAAATCTTTTACACCAACATTACTTTCAAACACATGCAAACAGAAAGCCATTTTAAGAGGAATGCAACAAACCTTAATCTGCCCAAAGGTAGGTTAGTTTTGTTGAGGATGAGTAGCCCAATTCCATGGTTCTTCTCCTTCTACCCTTAGCCAAAATTCTCTATTCGAACTCTAGTCTATTCTTTTCAAAATTTCTCTTGTCTCCAAAAATCCAGAGTGGGTGATTACCCACAAATTTTCTAATTCTTGCTTAAGAAGCCCATTGTGAGAGTTCTCACAAGTTTCTAAAAACTAAAGAGGAAGGTAAGATAGAATGGGAAAGGGAACTCTCATTCGAAAAGGAAAGTTTACAACTAAATTCAATCTTCTAATTTCAATTTTCGCACAACTCAGAAAAGTCAATTTTTAGGGTTTCTAAAAGGTCACTTGGGAGTAGAAACTTGCCTTAAATTACCCCTAACCCTTAGGTATACCTTATGGGCTTTAGGAAACCCTATTAAACTACCCCTAGGTGTTCATTTAACCCTTTTTAAACCCCTTTGAAGTTTATTTTCGGGTCAAACCTATGTTGACCATCCCAAAGATTCTTTACCCAAGGTATTTATGACATCACGTTACATTAATTGAAAAAGCTATAGTTGAACACTTTCCCACCAAGAAACAAAAATAAAAATTCAAACTTAAATCCACACGTGTCGAGTGACACAAAGAAAACACTTTTACAATTTAATACATGAAATTGTCTCTTGTGGATTTTACACAAATCAATTAAATAGCACTTAACACACATGCATCATATACTGTTACAAATAAAATACAACACAAACGGGGTTTTGTCTCTCCAAATAGACAAACCCTAGCTTATGAACATACATAGGTCTAGGTTTGGTTCTCCATAATATTTCCATGGTCACATGGATAACTTCTTGCGCATCTCAATTTACACATTAGTAACTTTCAAATATCCACATATAATATAAATTACAGGAATAATAATACGGATCATCACTTGCATACAATTTACATCTAAACAATTTAAATACATCTTTTATCCAAGCAATTTCACATAAGCAATTCATCCTAATTCTCATAATGTTGATCCACACTTAAACATACATCATAATTCTATTATCATAGTAAAGTCCTGCAAATTCAATAATGACATTTATCACCGCAAATTCATCTTATTCAAAAATGATGTAGTGTTCTATCTCATAAAGCATATAAATAAATCATCAATATCTAGCAATGTTATCCAAATCCTGAAATCATATAAGTTCTAAATTCCAAAATGCATCAAAATAAAGTATCTGTAATAGTCTCAATATAAAAACCATTGAAATGTCAGACTGAGTCGAGGTGAGGCTTCACAAATTGTTTTGAGTCACCCTGTTAAAGGATTTATAGTAAGCCAGTTAAAGCTACCCTATTAAGGGATTTCCCAGCTATTGAAGTGGTTAGAGATCAAGAGGTATTACAACGATCTGGTAGCAGCACTCAATGGCAATGCAGATCCGCTTTAGCTCCTCTTCACCTTCTGCACTTACACTTTGCAGGTATCACTTCTCTCTTCTGGTCTGGCAAGAATCACGTATCTCTTCTCTTGGATACACAAACACAACTTTTGCCAACAACCTCAGAAAGAAACACAACATCGACCTTATAGAAAATAGATAGGTCGGTAGCTTAAACCCTAAACCCTAATCCTGTTAGGTTAAGCAATTCAAATGGTTCAATCCTGATCATTGAGCACATTGCATTAAATGCAATAGTCTTGAACCAATCTCAAGACATTCTCCATCATTCATTTTCCACCGATTTCATGGCGGTTGATAACCCATCACATGTTATCACCGTTTATAGACTTCGCACATTCCCGAGGTAGATAGGAACAATCTCCTTCATGCAAGATCCTTAACACACACAAGGTTGATGTGGCAACATGATATATTCTTTGTTACAATGCTAACTCATCACACAAAGTCACTGGTTGAGCCACACAGGCTTGAGGCACTTCAACCGGAAACCCTGAAGTTGAGACTACCAACCGATAGTCATACAAAGCTTCCATGTGCTGGTTCCCATAACCACATGCTAGTTCACAGTGTTATACCGGTTCTCACATATACCGGTTCTTAGTAACATAGCGGTTCTCACATATACCGGTTCTCTCCTCTTCAGCATATTGACATCAATGACAACATACAATTTCATCATGTCCTCATACCGATTCACATAATGTCAACAGCAGTAGGCTAAAGGACCTTGGGATCCTTTATTGTGCCAATGTTTATTGCTTCTATTGGCTCTATTAAAATAGAAGATCTCTCCTAAACATATGTAGGAAGGATGTCAAACTTTGCATCTTTTGGTGCCTCAAAGAAGTTTTCATTGTCAGATACATCCTTTATTTTGTCTCTTGATTGATCTAGCATTCCCATGAAATAGTTTTCAGCACTAGGTCTTTTCCTTGTTTTATTTCAATTTTGCAAATGGAAAGTTTGGCATTCTCCTGACTGTAAGAAGCATTACTCAATTTTGCGATGGAAGATATCTTAGGTGTTATGGGTTTGACAATATTAAGATATACAACTAAATCATGATCATTGGAAAAGAAATCCAATTCAGGGTTTTCTAGGTTATCCCAATCAATTAGTTCTGGATGAAGCAGGGGTAAATCATAGTCCTTGTCATTATTAGGTGTTTCAAGGTTCATGATGTAATAGTCATAATTTTGCGTAGAGTAGGTAATGTCATTGATAGAACTCTCTTAAGGATAGTCTCTCCCAACTGCTCTCCAATCAGCTCTAACAAAATTAGGATTGGTATTTTGTGATTGACAATCAAGTGACTCATCATCTGACGTTTGACCCTCAAACGAATGGATTATATCAAAACATACATCTTTGATACTGCAATTTCCTTCTTGATTAATTTTAATAGATTTATTTGTATCTTGAAGTTGGCATACTTGTGCACATGACATAGAGGATTCTTTTGCTATCTTTTGTCTTCTCTCAAACTTAGCTTCTTCTAGACTAATAGTCAATCCTACTTGACTATCTATTAGTTCTTCTATGGTTCTTCCATACCTTGGTATTTATTTCTCAACATTTGATAGAGATCTGATATTTTTTTGATCTTTCGATATTTGATCAATAACTGTTTGTGTTTCTTGTGGTGTTTCTTATTGTTCTTTTTCATCCTCTTTCTTTTGTTGTTTTGCATATGCCTCTTTCCTTTGAATTTTGATTTCTTCTTGTCTTCTTTCCAATTCTATTCTTTGTTTTGTGAAAGATGAGTCTTCATTTCAAATAGTTGCTTGTTCTTCATCATTTTCTTCACTTGATACACTAGATGATAGATTTGGACCCCATTCATATTCATTTGAATCTATCACTGAACCATTGTCTATAATTGCACCACTATATCTAACAGGAATATTATATGGTGAGAAAAGTTCTCTGACTTTGGCCATCTATTCTTTCACTTCTTTTGGAATATCTTGACCAGGTTCAACACTTGTTTGTATTCCTTGAACTTGTTTGCAAGATTCTTCTTCTCTTTTGATTGCAATTTCTTCCCATTGTTTCTCATATTATTCTTGTTTTTGTTTATTAGCTACTATTTATGCTGCTTGGTGTAGCTTTTCTTGCCATGGTTCTTCTTTAGGGACTGCTTTCTTTCTCCACCTTGGATGTTGATAATTGTGTAAATTTTGTTTTGATTTAGGATATCCAAGTCCTGATTTATCTTCTTTAGATTGTGTGTGAAGACAAATAGGTTCTTAAATACCTTCTTGTCGCTTACCAATTGGTCATTTTCCTTCACATCCCATTTTTTGCATGATCTTATAACCATTGCCATATTGTTCTATGGGAATATTAACTTTTGCAACTATTGCTATAGTTTCATTTTCATCTTTGTACAACCAACTAAGAATGTCTTTGTCTTCGGTTTCTTCTACAAGTGTTCTAGCTCTAACAAATTCTCCATCAAATATTTCTACTGATTTTTTTGAGATCCATGGTTGAACATTTGTAGGCTTTCCATATGATTTAGGTGAAAGTGGCAATCTATTTAAAGTACTTTCCCATTTCTTCTTCATTTAGTTTGATCTTTTTCTCAAAGGTTTCCCATAATTTTTCTTGAATTTCTCTGGTGGGATACACTGATTCTCTGTTATGTGGAACTCTTGTATCTTATGTTGGTTTCAAATTATTGCAATATTGACTGGAGTCTGTGACTATAATGACTTCTTATCCCTCATGAGGAAACTCTACACACAAATGATATATAGAAGGAACTAATTGCATGTCATGAATCCATGGTCTTCCCAGAAGAATTTTATAAGACAGATTCATGTAGTACCCCTCCTCGATTAGCCTCTTTTGTATGTTTTGAGTTACTTCACTGACTATTCTGTGGAACATTATTGTATTTGATTCAGATATCACGTGATGTTATTTCATGCTTTATCTGGATTTATGGTGTATGTTTTTATGCAGTATCTGAGTGCTTATGAATAATGTTATTTTATGGATCTTTGTCATGGACTGACATTTTTCCCTTATATTTCGATGCATTATTATATGTTGTGTGTTTGAAAGTGTATTGGGATGCAAGGGGATGATTTTCCTTCACTCACTCCGGTGAGACAGTGAACGTCATGATTCTCCTTCATTGGTGTGCATGCTATGTCTGTATATATATATATATATATATGCACGTGTGGTTCTTTGGTGCAGGACATTGCAGGTACTAGTATCGGGTAGGTAGGGGGTATTGACTCCACCTAGTTCCACAGGTTTGAGCATGCCTAATATATCCCATGGGAGTGGAGGAGATAGTTGTTATACCCTAGGTTTTTAAGGATTCCCAAAGATACCGAGAGGGGGGGTCAATCAGTATCTGACTGGTATATGAATTTTCTTAACTTATTATTTGAAAAGCAATTCAAAACTGTGTACCAATAAACCAAAAAAAATGCAGTAAATAAGAATAACAACCACAACATGAAAGACTCACCACAACACAATATTTTAACGAGGAAACCTAGTGTGGGAAAAACCTTGGTGGGATTTGTGACCCACAATATTCGCTTACTGACCAATAAGACAATATTACTGTTACAATAGGGACCTGCACATGCAGGAAGGCCAAGTACCTAGAGCTCACTACTCAGTTACAAAAGAAGTCTCACTAACTTACAAAAATGGATTATACAAATCTAATATCATGTACTTCTTCAGATCAGCATCTTGTATGCCAGGTTCAGTACCAGTTTAAGCTCTGCAATAATCATAAACCCTTATCCAAAAATCTGCCTTACAATTTGCATATTAGGTCTGCAATAATCTTTCCATTTATACTTTCATATCTCTCCTAAATGATCTACAAAATCTCATACTTATATGAGTCTTATTACAATCTGCCAGGTCAGCTTACAAAAAGATTTTACAATTAAGTACAAACTACAATTAAACAAAATTCCCGGTGGCCATGGTGTCGATAATCTTTCTTTTTGGTGCCGGTGAACTGTATATCAGTGTAGAGTTTGTTGGTGCTGGTGCCATATGATTGTAAGGCTACCATCAATGACATTACCTTAAATCACCTACAATTTCTCATTGAGGTGTGCATTTGCCAACAATCTTCCCCTTTCGCATTGATGGCAACATTCATGAGAAAAATCCAAAAAGTATCCAAAAGGATTTTGCCAAAATTGTCTTACCAAAATTGTGTTATCAAAAAGTGTGCTCCCCCTGAGCTGATGGTGTCTTTCTTCTGATCATTTTCCTCAGTTCCACTACTCCCCCTTTAACATCAATGACAAAGGTTGTCAAAGTATCAACTGAGTGCAGTTTCAACTTGATCCTTGTAACCGGTTGGTTACAATCTGGAAAAGGTCTGCCAATATAAGATTCAGGCTCTCAGTAAACCCTTCGGTGTCCTTCAAAGCTACCTCTGTTCTTTGAATTGTATCAGTGAGGTGATGCATTTGCTCTTTTGGTGTCTTCAGTCCTTGAACAAGTGCCTCTGAGATCTCTTTTCTCAAAGAGATGAGGTAGTCCAATTTGGGACTGAGTTTGCATTTAAGTTCTTTTGCCTTTCCTTTTATTCTTTCCTTCTCTTTTTCAAATTTTTCAAGTTTCTCCTCAAAACCTGCTATTTCCTGCTCTATAACTGATAATGATTCAGATGAATCAATGAAATTGTTAGCTATATCATTTATTCCTTTTTGTACCTTACTGATCTCCTTGTCTATATCTACTATCAAAGTATTAGTCTTACATGTGTCTCTATACAACTCCTTTATTATTTTGCTTAGTGCTGGTAAAAGGGTATCAATGTATCCCATGCACTTCTTTATTTTCTCATCAAAGAATTTCTATTTTTCTTCATCCATTTTTTCTTTAAATGTCTCCTCATTAATCTGATCAACTATCAAAATGTTACCAGTGATATACTTAGACAATGTGTCTAGTTGATTTAAAGAATCTTTATTCTCCACACTGCACTTGGGTGCTATTAATTTTAGAATAAGAATTGTATCATCAATAGCCATATATGCTTGTGCACTACATTCTATGATTTTCTTAATGGAATCTGATAATACCTCTGTCACATTTGTTGGTCTGAATTCTGTCATGGAAGAACCAAAAATCTGCTTTCCACTGGTGTGAGTAACCTCTTTGCTTATATTGACCTCTGGTAGGTCAGTCTATGTTTGCATTTCTACTAGAAAAGGCTTGGGTTTCTCAGTTGTTGCTGGTTGCACTGTCTCTGCATGAACCTGTACCTCAACCCTTTTCTGTTCCTGTTTCTCAACCTATGCCTCAGTGGGTTTCATTGTGCTCTCTACTACCGGTTTCTATGATGAAGTCTCAGTATTCACTGCCGGTTTCTTAGTATGCACCTCTGTACTATCCACTACTGATATCTCAACTGGTCTCTCTGTGTTGTCAGTTGGTTGCTCTAGCTCAGTGGGTTTAGTATCAGTCACTATTCCAGTAGATAGGGGATCAACGGATTGTTCAATTTATGTCTCAATCCCAATCTCAACATCTGCTATCGGTGGCTCTGTAGCCACATATTTCTTCTTATCTTTAGTGGTCTCTTTATCAACAACAATATTTACCTCTTGGGTGTCTATGTTCATAGTGTACAAAATTTCAAACTCAGGATTTGTATCCTCATGAGGAGTCTCCATACTCTCTGTTGCCGGTTGTTTGTCAATAGTTTCTACTGGTGGAGTATCAGAAAGAGGTGGGGATAGGTTATCAATTATCTTTAGGCTTGGAGGTCCACCTACCTTACCTTTCCCCTTATCCTTGTCCTTTTGGTAGGCTCAGATGGTCTTAGGTCTTTTAAGTTCTTCTTGTTTTTCCTTTTCAACAAAGAATATATCCCATTGATCTATAGTTTCTTCAGTGATTTCATTCACTCTGTCTGCCATTAGTGCTATATGTCGGTGACCGGTTGGAAATACTATCCGGTTGGCCTCACTGATTAATTCATCTATCTCTTTAGTGGAGTTCACTGGGTGAACTACAAGTAATTTTTCTATCTTTATCTTTTTATCTAACTCAATAATAGCTACCCTTCTATCTTCTAGTCTTCTGTATAAATCATTGGATATATCATCAACAATTTGCATTAAAAAATTCTTGTATATGTCTAAGTGTAAAATTACACTATTCTCTATGCTCTCTTTATCATCATTAGAAAGTGTGTTATACAGCTTGCTAATATTTTTCAATTTTCCATCCTTAGTTATTTCATTTAGAAGTTTGTCCAGTGGAGCAATAGCCTATTTTACCTTTTTTTTCTTTGGAGTTAACTTTTTAGCTGGAGGCCTAACTGCCTGTTGCTTTTGTCGTGTCTTTCTGGGTGTAGGTGAGTGTGTCGGTGAGGGTTTTCTTTTCCTTACTACCCTTTTGAACTCAGTCGGTATATCACTTTAAGAAGAAGTTGCAACTGGTGAAAGATGAGCTTCCAGTTGAAGTCCTTCCAACTCACTTTCCTTGATACTAGTTTTGTTTAATACATCTTCCTTAATTGCATTAGCTTGTCTTGTACCTTTCCTCACTATTTGTTCAGTTTTCTTGACTCTTTTCTGAGATTGGATGCCACTCTCAATTGTTTCTGCATTTCTAAACACTTTCTCAGATGGTTCTTTTGGTGCTTCAAGGAGGGATTTTGCATAAGTCTCAATGATGTTATCATCTGTTTCATATCCCATCTCAGTTACCCAAAGAGTTCTAGGGACAACTGCCTCCATCCAGATTTCATCTTTCTTTATTACAAAGGATATCTCTTTTTGATATTTATCAACAATTTCTTGAGACAACCTTATTCTTATCTTCATTTGAGCCTTCAGTGCTTGAAAATGTTTATTATATGTTTCTCTTTGTCTTCTCCCATTTTGTTCAATATGTCCAACAATTGCTTTCCTATCGATATATCAAAACCAAAGTCTTTCTTACCAATATTGGGTACTTCCATGGTAATGTATAACATTAAACATACAAGCATATTTCCAAATCTAAAAGTTCCCTTCTTATCACCTTTGATTTTCTTCAGGTTGTCTATCAATTCATCTTTAAGCCATTCACACACATCTATTCTTTAATTGTCGTTCACCATGTCATATGCACTTTTAATACATAGGATGGATACAGAGTTTAACCTATTTGCATGTGTAGCCTTATAGTCAAGAATCATACTGACAAATCTAACATTGATTTCCTTCACGTCATTGACTCTTAGGGATCTTTTGTCAAATGTTGTGATGGTTAAGTTCATCACAGTGTCATTTGAAACTTTCTTAGTTCTATTAGGCCTACTACCAGTGGAAGGTAAGCCTGTTACTACCCTAACTGCTTCTTTGGTGATTTTATGGATGGAATCCAACCAAAATAATTTGCCATGGACTCTGCTTAGGACTATTCTTATCACATCTTTAGGAAAATTAGGAATACTAAGAATATCCACAAAACCAAGGGTTTCCACTACCTTGTGTTCTGGTTTGATATTTACATTTTCATCAGAGATCATAGTCCTATACATGTTATTGATTTCATCATCTCCCAATTCCTCAATATGACAATGTATGTATATTCTAGGATCCTCTGCATAAACTACTCCCTTAGGTATTTTCAAAAATGCTCCTAGGGTATCATCCTTTTTTGCAATTTCGGGAATAAGTTTGAATACGACTCTAGGATGCTTGATAACCTCAATCATAGTAGGGTTTGTAATAAATTCAAGTGCAGATGAAGAATCCATAGTTATAAATGTTAGGGTTCCCACAGATACTGAGAGGGGGGGTGAATCAGTATCTAACCAGTGAATAGTATTTCTTAAATTAAAACATGCAGAACACAAAATAGTAGTATACCAGTATGCAAGAATTAATGTAATAAACAGAATCAGAAACATCCACATGAAAAGAACACCATAACACAAGATGTTTAACGAGGAAACCTAGTGTGGGAAAAACCTCGGTGGGATTTGTGACCCACAATATTCACTTACTAGCCAGTAAAAGAATATTACTTACAATAAGGGCCTGCACATGCAAGAAGGCCAACTGCCTAGAGCTCACTGCTCAATGAGGAGTCACACTGACTTACAATGAGGATTATACTAATCCAAAGACTTGTACTACTTTACAATAGCATCTCCAATGCCAAATTCAGTACCGGTTCTAACTCTGATCTTTACATATACCCTTGACCTATAATTCGCACATTAGGTCTGCCTAATAATTTTCTTTATGCTCGCTTCCTTACACTTACAAATGTCTACAATGATCTCTTTTATATACAAGAGTCATTTTACAATTTTCCAAGTTGGCTTACAATAATAATCAAAATATTACATGTCAAAAATCCTGTCGGCCTTTGTGCCGGTATAAATCTTTTCTTCTGTGTCGGTGCTAGTGTAGAGTGATCTTGTTGATGCCGATGCACTGTCTTGCTTATGTAATGTTTTGCCGGTATGATGTCTTGCCGGTGCCATAGGATTGCAAGGTTTCCATCAATGACAAAACCTTCAATCACACACAATGTCTCATTGGAGTGTCCATATGCCAACAATCTCCCCCTTTGGCATTGATGGCAACACTCATGAGAAATTTCAAAAAGTGTCCAAAATGTGTAGACCAAAAAAATTTACCAAAAATATGAAGGGCTCCCCCTGAGCAAATGATTCCTGTCTTTGAAATTTCTCATTCTACTACTCCCCCTTTGGCATCAATTACAAAGGTTGTCAAGATGTTAGTAGAGTTTGTAGTTATACTGGTCCATATCCTCAACCTTGTAGTTGGGTAGTTATTATCTAAAAAAGATCGCCCAAAATTAAGTTTATACTGTCCATAAACTTTTTGCTATCTTTTAATGTTGTTTCAGTCCTCTTCATAGTACCGGTGAGATGCTGGAATTGTTCTACCAGTGTTTTACTTCCCTGTGCTAATGCCTCTGAGATTTCCTTCTGCAGAGATGATAGATAGCCCAATCTTGGACTCAGTTTAGATCTAAAGTGTTTTGCCTTGTTTATTATTGTCTCTTTCTCTCTTTCTTGTTTAAGCAATTCTTTCTCAAAATTTGCTAACTTATCTTCAAAAATAGATAGTGAGTCCAGTGAGTTGACAAAATTGTCTGCAAGCTTGTTTATCTCTTCCTGTGTCTTGCTTTTTTTCTTGTCAATATCTACAATCAGGAAGTTTGTTTTGCATGTGTCTTTATATAGGTTTTTATACTCTTTTAACAAACTACACAGTTTTGGTAGAAGTGTGTCAAAGTCTCTATTACACTTCTTTATTTCTTCTTCAAAGAATTTATGTTTCTCCTTTTCTACCATGTCCTTTACAAATTTTTCCTTTATTTTCTCAATATTTCCAGAAATGTATTTACATAATGTTTCCAACTGTCCAAAGAATCTTTATTATCTATATTACAATCAAGAGCAATTATCTTCAAAATTGGTATTGAATCATCTATTGCTTTGTAAGCTTGTGAACTATAGTCAATTATTTTCTTGATGGATTCAAGTAATACCTCAGTCACATTTGTTGATTTTGATGATGACCCAACAAACTGAGTATGGGTGGAAGTGACCATGCTTTTATTGACCTCTGGCAGGTCAGTTTGTGTCTACATTTCCTTTAGCACTGGTTTTCTTGCTTCATTGCTTACCGGTGGCATCTATTCTGGGGCCTTTAGCTCTATCAGTTTCTCTGTTTGTGCCTCAAATTCCATCTTTTTCCCTGTATCCTCTGTTGGTTTCTCTGTATCTCCTGTTACCGAAGGCCCTTTAGCCATATCTGATTTTTCACTTGTATCTTTAATAACTGTTATGTTGATCTTTTGGGTATCAACATTTACGGTGTCTAGGATTTTAGGATTTGGATTGCTATCCTCTACATCCATGCTTTCAGCTGCAGGTTGGTTTTCAGGGGTTGTAATTTTTACAGGTGGAGGTAGGTTATCTTTAACCTTTATGCTTGAAGTTCCACCAATTTTTCCTTTCCCTTTGTCCTTATCTTTTTGATATACCTTAATAGGCTTGAGATTCCTGTATTCTTCTTGTTTCTCTTTTTCAACCAAAAGTATGTCCCAACCATCTTTTGTTTCCTTTGAAACCTCTGTAACTCTACCTTCCATTAGTGAAATATGTCGATGTGCAGTGGAAAAAATTGTCCGGTTAGCCTGAGCTATCAGATCATCAATTTCCTTTGGAGAGTTTACCGGATATACAACAAGTAGTTTTTCTATTTTTATTTTCATATCTAATTCAATTACTCCTTGCCTTCTGGCCTCAAGTCTTTTGTATAAATCATTAGGAATTTCATTTATAACTTCCATCAAAAACTTTTTGAACATGTCCATGTGTAATATTACACTCTCCTCAACTTGTCCTTTCTCATCAGCCTTTCCCTATGTTTTTCAGTTTTCCTTCCTCTGTGATCTCATTTAACAAAATGTCTAGAGGTGCCAAGTCAATTTTTGTCTTTTTCTTTTTCTTAGGAGTCAGCTTCCTTTTAGGTGTGACCTTTTCGACCAAAGATCTCACAGCCTTGTTCTTGTCTGGTCTTTTACCGGTGGCCGGTAACCCTGTGACAGCTTTTACTGCTTGCTTGGTGATCTTAGGAATTGCATCTAACTAGAAAAATTCTCCATGAACTCTGCTTAACACTATCCTAATCACATCCTTAGGAAATTCAAGAATGCTAAGGATTCCTATGAATCCTAGGGTTTCAATGATTTTGTGTTCAGCTTTCACATTGTCGGTATCATCACATATCTCGGTTTTGTACATGGTTTTGATTTCGTCATCTCCTAACTCTTCAATATTGCAATGAATATACATTCTAGGGTCTTCAGTATATACAACACCTTTAGGGATTTGAGAAAATGCACCTAAGGTATCATCCTTCTTTTCTATTTTGGGGACCAACTGAAATATAGGCCTAGGTCTTTTAATTACTTCCACAATAGTAGGGTTCGCTATGTATTCAATTGCAGAGGTGGATACCATGATAAAATACCTTTTTCTATCTTGGATGGATGATTGCTTGGAGTGTGCTTGCTTCTTGCTTGAAATGCCTTAGCTCGGAAATCTTCGCGCTCTCTGAAGGTTTGAAATCATGATGAAATGAAATGGAGCCAAAACCTAATTTTATAAAGTCTTTTTCGCTATCTACCACATTAATTGCATGCTGGTTAAGTATTCACTTAACTTTGTTTGCCAGTAATAAGTGATTTTCAACTTCTTATCTCTAATTGAGGGAATAATAGCACATGTGTCATTAGATTGCCAAACCATCAAGGAAATTTTCTTCAATTAGATGAAGAACTTCCTACCGGTGGAGCACTACTCTGTCCTGCCAGTGAAGCATCACTCTATCCTGCCAGTGGAGCATTTGTTAGTTCTATCGGTGAAGGAGTATTCCCAATATTTAGATCAGCTTTTCTAATCCATTGCTTTGAGAATTATTTCTTAACCTCTTCAACTTTTTCTTTACCTTTCAAGCTAGCACTTTTGTTGTCTACCAGTGTACCTTTACTTCTACAAAATTTAGCAATATGCCCAATCTTGTTACATGCATAACAAGTTACATTATTTTTCTGAATAGCTTTCCCATAACCTATGCCAGTTTGTGTTCTGCATTGATTAGATAGATGTCCAAATCTTCCACAAACATAACATCTCACATTCATTCTGCAATTTTTAGAGTTATGACCAACTTTGTTGCATTTGGAACATTGACTGGTGGGTGGATTGATATTTTGATAATTCCTAGATCTACATTCATTTGCCTTATGACCATATTTATTACAGTTAAAGCATTTTCCATTGAATTTATAAGTATTAGGTGGTCTTACCGGTTTGCTGTGATCCTAAGTATTTGCAGTATCGGAGCTTTCTCCAACTTCAAAGCCAATTCCAGAAGTGTCACCTGTGGGTTTTTGATTCTTCAATAAGGTACCAAGTTCTTCTGAGTTTTTCTTGAATTTTTCTTTATGTTGATTTGTAGTTTCCAATTCCCTTTCCAAGATTTCTTTTTGTCTCATTAGTTCATTTGAGTCATTCTGAGTATGCATCAGATCTGTCTTCAACATGTCATTTTCATAGCTAAGTCTTGTGTTCTCATTTGCTGTATCACTTAGTCTTCTGGTCAATTCTTCTTCATTCTTCTTTCTATCCTCAATCTCTTTGCAAAATCTCATAGTCATATCCTGCATTTCATTTTTTGTTGTCATGATCTCTTGTTTTAGCTTTCTTATTATATCATTAAGTGATTCCTTTTCATCATTCTCATTTTGCAATTTTTTACAAAGTTCTCTTCTCTTATTTCTTGTAACAGTAAGATTTTCTTGAAGCGCCTGAATGATATCCTGAGCTGCTCTTAAATCATCTTTTAATTTGATATTTTTCAACTTCTCTATATCATAGTCAGTAAGAGCTCCTTCAAGTTGCTTCATCAGATTTTCCATCTTTACCAGTGTCAAGATCTTCCTCAAGCTGTTAGGCTTTTGAAAATAGAGGACCAAGATCTGATACCAATTGTTAGGGTTCCCACAGATACTGAAAGGGGGGGGTGAATCAATATCTAACCAGTGAATAGTATTTCTTAAATTAAAACATGCAGAACACAAAATAGCAGTATACTGGTATGCAAGAATTAATGTAATACACAGAATCAGAAACATCCACATGAAAAGAACACCATAACACAAGATGTTTAACGAGGAAACCCGGTGTGGGAAAAACCTTGGTGTGATTTGTGACCCACAATATTCACTTACTAGCCAATAAGAGAATATTACTTACAATAGGGGTCTGCACATGCAGGAAGGCCAACTGCCTAGAGCTCACTGCTCAATGAGGAGTCACACTAACTTACAATGAGGATTATACTAATCCAAAGACTTGTACTGCTTTACAATAGCATCTCCAATGCTAGATTCAATACCAGTTCTAACTCTGTTCTTTACATATACCCTTGACCTATAATTCGCACATTAGGTCTGCCTAATAATTTTCTTTATGCTCACTTCCTTACACTTACAAATGTCTACAATGATCTCTTTTATATACAAGAGTCATTTTACAACTTTCCAAGTCAACTTACAATAATAATCAAAATATTACATATCAAAAATCTTGTCAGCCTCTGTGCCGATATACATATTTTCTTCTGTGTCGGTGCTGGTGTAGAGTGATCTTGTTGATGCCGGTGCACTGTCTTGCTTGTGTAATGTTTTGCCAGTATAATGTCTTGCCGATGCCATAGGATTGCAAGGTTGCCATCAATGACAAAACCTTCAATCACACACAATGTCTCATTGGAGTGTCCATATGCCAACAATAAATACCTCAGTCTTCCTTTAGGATGAGTGCTTGGATGAACTGCTTCACTTTTCACTGTGGATGCCTTCGCTCGGGATTTTTGCGCTCTTAGAGATTTGAATGCTCAGTGAATGAAAAATGAGCCAAAACACTTATTTTATAATGTTATTTTCTTCAACTACCACATTTAATGCCTATCGGTTAAGTCAAAACTTAACTCATCTACCGGTAAAGAAGTAATTCAACTTCTCACCATCAACTGACGGTGTATTAGCATGTTTTTCAATTTCTTGCCAAACCCCCAAAGGATTTTACTTCAGTTAGATGAAGAGTCTCCTACCAGTGGAGTGATACTTTGTTCTTCCAGTGGAGGAGTATTCCCATCAACATTCTGATCTGACTTTCTGATCCATTGCTTTGAGAATTCTTGCTTTACCTCTTCAACCTTTTCTTTACCTTTCAAACTAGGTCCTTTGTTGTTTGCCGGTGATGTCTTACTTCTACAAAATTTTACAATAGGTCCAATCTTGTTACAAGCATAACAAGTCACATTATTTTTTCTGAATAGCATTCCCATAACCTATGTCAGTGTGTGTTCTACATTGATTAGATAAGTGTCCAAATCTTCCACAAACATAACATCTTACATTCATTCTACAATTTTCTGAATTATGACCAACTTTGTTGCATTTAGAACATTGACCAGTCGGTATATTAGTGTTCTGATAATTTGTAGATCTACACTGATTTTCTCTATGACCATACTTGTTACAATTAAAGCATTTCCCATTAAATTTGTAAGCATTAGGTTATCTTACTAGTTTACTATGATCATGATTGTTTGCAGTACCAGAGCTGTCACCAACTTCAAAGTCAAGGCCATTTGTATCACCATTAGGTTTCTGATTCTTTAGCATGTCATCAAGTTCTTTTGAACTTTTCTTAAATTTCTCCTTGTGTTGGTTTGCAGCAGCCAGTTCGTTCTCCAAGATTCCTTTCTGTCTCATGAGTTCGTGTATGTCATTTTGTGTATGCATCAAATCTATCTTTAACATGTTATTTTCATGACTAAGTCTTGTGTTTTCATTTCCAGCATCATTTAGTCTTCTAACCAGGTCATCTTCATTCTTCTTCCGATTTTTTGTCTCTTTACAAAATCTCATAGTCATATCTTGCATCTCATTCTTCATTGTACTATTTTCTTGTCTCAGTTTATTCACTAGATCATTAAGAGTTTCATTTTCATCATCATTATTCTGCATCTTTTCACAAAGTTCTCTTCTCTTATTCCTTGAAATAGTGAGATTTTCTTGAAGTCCTTGAATGATATCTTGTGCAACCTTCAGATCATCTTCACCTTTTTTGCATCATAGTCTGCAAGAGATGTTTCAAGTTGCTTCCTTAAGTTTTCCATCTCTATCGGTGTTAGAATCTTCCTCAAGCTGTTAGGCTTTTGAAAATAGAGGACCAGGCTCTGATACCAATTATTAGGATTCCCAAAGATACTGAGAAGGAGGGGGGGTGAATCAGTATCTAACCGGTATATGAATTTTCTTAACTTATTATTTGAAAAGCAATTCAAAACTATGTACTGGTAAACCAAAAATAATGCAATAAATAATAAATAACAACCACAACATGAAAGACTCGCCATAACACAATATTTTAACGAGGAAACCCAGTGTGGGAAAAACCTCTGTGGGATTTGTGACCCACAATATTTTCTTACTGGCCAATAAGAGAATATTATTGTTACAATAGGGGCTTGCACATGCAGGAAGGCCAAGTGCCTAGAGCTCACTGCTCAGTTACAAAAGAAGTCTCACTAACTTACAAAAATGGATTATACAAATCCAATGTCATGTACTACATCAGATCAGCATCTTCTATGCCAGGTTTAGTACCGGTTTAAGCTCTGCAATTATCATAAACCCTTATCCAAAAATCTGCCTTACAAAAAACATATTAGGTCTACAATAATCCTTCCATATATACATTCATATCTCTCCTAAATGATCTACAAGATCTCATACATATATGAGTCTTATTACAATCTGCCATGAAGGCTTACAAAAGGATTTTACAATTGAGTACAAAATACAATTAAACAAAATTCTTGTCGACCATGGTGCCAGTAATCTTTCTTTTCGGTGTTGGTGAACTTTATGCCGGTGTAGATTCTATCAGTGTCGATGCCATATGATTGTAAGGTTGCCATCAATGATAATACCTTCAATCACCTACAATTTCTCATTGGAGTGTGCATTTTCCAACAAGCTTGACCACAGTTACACTCGTATGAGTGTTTTCAGTCGGTTGTGTTTCCCTGTCTGGTTGTTATGCATACCATGGTGCCTTGGTGTGGTCATTTGGGAATCATCATTTGATCTGTCTTGGTTTTGCATGTTTTCATTTATTTAAATGATTATTTGATTTAAATGGATGAAGCTATCTTGTGTTGGCGTAATCATTTAATTAATATGCTTTGTGATTATTGATTTATTTAAATTAATGGTTGCTAGATTAAATGGCTAAATGGCTTAATTTATTGTGCAAAGTTGCATAGTGTGTTTTGTGGACCGAAATGATTAGTTGCCTAGCCATTTAAATGAAAAATGCTTATGTTGGAAGAAAGTATTTTGGATATAGAAATTAATAAAAGATTTCCTTTTTGCTTTTCCATTTGACTTTTGCTTTTTCATTTTTCATTATTGGAAAAGAAATATTTTTGGAAGAAGGAATCTGATTGTTTTTACTTTTTAAATATTTAAATCTGATTGGATGGATAACTTGCAACCTAGAAAGTTTAGGTTAAAAGATAATTTTTCATGCTATTTTTGGGATTCACGGGAAGAAGAGGAGGAGAATTTTTGGAGAGAAAATTTTAGAAAAACTTCCTGGAGGAGCTGGAAATTCGACCTGGTTGTAGGACTAGAATTTCTTCATCTCTTTGCTTGGTAATTTCTTCAAGGTTGGAGGTTCTCTTCTTGTTTTGAATTTGTTTTTTTTTTTGAAATTTTCAATTTGCTTCCTGTGTGTGGAAATTTATGCAATCTTCCTGTAGATGTTTGTGGAATAATTGGAATGGAAGAAATAGTGTTTATTATTGTTGGGTTTGTGAAATCTATATCACATGTTTACATTTAGGAAGGAAATGGTTCATTTCTCTATTTGTTATGTGTTTGATCTTGAAAATCAATTTCTTGTTTTACCTCTTCTATTTGGAAAGAATGAACTAGATTTAGCTTGTGTGTGCTTTCTAGTTTCATGTTGCATAGATTTTGGGTCCTTGTGGGACTATATTTCATCTTTTACCTTGCTAGTAAATATCCATTTGAGAAAATTGGATTTGGCACTGTGTATGTGTGTGCCTATGAACTGATTCAGGAATGAATCATTTTTATGTTTAAACGATTTGATGAAGTGTTGATTTTAATGCCTTGGATCCATGTGTTTTTGTTTGTTTCATAGACTTTACTGCTCTTGTGATGGGCTTGTTTCATCACATGAGTCGGTAGTGTCTGCTACCCGCAGGTAGAAGAACTACTGGTCAGCAGCACCGCTACATTGTAGCAGTGCTACCAGTCGGTAGGACGGCCACCGGTTTGTAGCAGCACTACTGATCGGTAGGACTACTACCAGTTGGTAACGGTTTCTACCAGCGGTAGCGGCACTAGTAGTCGGCAGTACCACTATCGGTTGGTAGCAGTGCTACCAGTCGGCAGTGGCTGTTACCGATGGTAGTAGCACTATTGGTTGGTAGGGCTTTTACCAGTGCTAGTAGGACTACCAATAGGTAGTGTCTCTTGCCTCAGTAGCACTACTACTACAGGTTGTCTTTTGCCACTGCTTGACCATGTGCCTTATTGGTGCAAACCGGTATGTGTTATAAAATTAATTTAATTTTGTTAAGTGAACATGTTGATGTGGTTGTTTTATGTTAAGCATAAATGGTTATTTTTCATGTGATTTTTATTATGTGGTTAATAAATTTACCAATGAAAATCAAGGCATGAGTTAAGAATTTAGATTGGTTATTCTGGGTATATTCTAGAATAGAATTAAATGCCTATTTGGAATTCATATTTTTATTCAGATGAATGTTTAATATGGGTTTCAGTTCTGATGGAATATTGATTTGGGAATTGAATAATGTGACTGTTGCAAGAGTGTTTTATTTCATTTTTCAATCAATGATGTTGCAAGTGTATTATGTGTTGTTTTGGTTTGTGGTTCAATCATCCTGTGGAGGCATTTTTGGTACCTTTTACCAAGAGATATATGTTGGCTTCATTGTCTTAACCATGTAGTGTCTTTTCCTTATGGTAAGCCAAGAGTCAGTATGTCCTTGTTTGACCACTTGTTTCTCATAGTGGTGTTATGGCTGTCTACTTCACCATAGGGTCCTCGGGGAGTGACCATGTTTGTTTAGTGTCCTTTGAGAGAGTGGCTTTCACATGGGGGTTGCGCCCAAATGAAAGTCAGATAATAACTAGTAATGGAATGAATTGATTAGGTGGCTAGTATCATAACATTAATAAAGATAATTATACATCATGCATAGGTGAGTGCTAGTACAGGGCTCATAATGTTGTGAGAAGGCCTAGAATGGCAAACCAACCATCTTGTCTTCATGAAAGGATGGTACAGTCCACATGAGACTTAGTTGGAACCGGAGGTTTGGGAGAGGTTACTAGAATAGTGAGCTAGGACCTATGGAGACTGTACCATGGTACAATATTTGTGGGGTTATTTTGTGCTATCATGAAGTCATATTGTTTTGTCGACCATGTCATGTTTATGCTTGCTTGAGGGTCCTCAGCTATCTCCTAGCACGGTGGGGTGATTCCATTTTGGAATTACATGGTTGGGTGGTAGTGCCACTTCCCATCGGATGTTTGGAATTGTACCTTCATGCGAGGATTGGCTTTGTAGGTGTTCATGTGGTTCGTGACTCATGCTTCATCTCTTGTTGAAAATTATTGTTATTTGGAGACCCTTGTGGTCATTGTTTCATTATACCATTGATCTTATGTAACCTTGTAGTTGGATGAAATCTATCCTTATATGTTTATTGAAAATCTATGTATTGGAAGAGCAATATAATCCTATATTGGGATGTTTTTATCAGTTTCCCTTATAATGTTTGTAAATACTCATTAAAGTTGAAATTATATTGTATCCTTTCAATCTTTCTATGATGAATCTGTATTTGCTTATGGCTTCTTGTGATTGTTGAGTTAATGATGCATATGTGGATTTATGATTTTGTGGATTTTGTTCTTGAAGTTAATTCTTTGTTGGTAACCCTTAGGAATTCTGGTGTAAGTCTTTTGCTTGTATTCTCATGCATGTTGTGTAAATGCACTTATGATGTTTATACTTTTAAAAAAAAAATTGTTTCACCCTTGTTGTGGGTTTTCCTTTGGGGTTCCTGGTGGGACATTACATTTGGTATCATAGCCCATGTTTCAACATTGGGTACTCTGGGTTTGTAGTGAGCCCATTTGCCTTGACCTTTTTTGTGTAGATCTTATGATGTGACTTCCTTGTGTCTTTCTTTGCCTTTGATCTAAACCTTTTTCTCTTATGCAGTGTTAGGTCATGGCTAGGAAAGCCAAGTGAGGTGGTCACATTGGTGGCCACACCAGAGGCAGAGGAGGAGGAAGGGGTCAAGGTTCTGATTGCCATAGTCCTTTGCAACCACCTACTCATGTGAGTGTGGATAGAGATCAGTCAGTTCATCAAAAGGAACCACATTTAGTAGAGCAGGTTCCCGAAAGGGAGGAGCTGCATCAAATGTTTAGGGAGGTGCTAGCTAGACTAGGCCCCAGACCTAAGGTGGATCACCCCATCCATGGTCGGGTAGAGGAATCACTTCAACAGATTCTTGAGAGAGAGAGAGAGAGATCTCCTAGAAGGAGAGAGGCTACAAGTGATATGGATCCAACTATCTTAGGGTACATGAGGGACTTGATGTGGTCCAATCCTTCCTTCTTTGATGGAAAAGGTACCAGTTTTGAGGCAGAGACCTGGCTTATCACTTTAGATTAGTGTTTTTCTATGTATCCTTATAGTAGGCGAGATGTAAAATCATGTGTCTTGAGAGCTTTGCATCTATCTGGTGGAGATTAGAGGAGGAAAGGATCGATGTGAGCATTAACACAACATCTTGGGAGATCTTTTTGGAGAGGTTCAGGGCACAATTCCTCTCACCTCGGTGGAGGCATTTGCAATCAGATGAGCTCTATGCTCTGTGCTAGTTTGGGTTGTCAGTGGATCAATTTGAGCACAAGTTCTATGAGCTCAAACAGTATGCCAAGATTGGCAATGATGAGGCTATGCTTGTGCAACACTTCTTGAGGGGTCTTAATGATCGCATCAGTGGAGGAGTGAGAGTTTTTGAGCCTACTTCAATAGAGGTAGTCATGGCAAAAGCTAGGTTGGTAGAGAAGAACCTTAGCCATGCTCATGGTGGCTAGTCTAGAGTTTAGATTAGGACTGATCCTTTTAGTGGGTCTAGAGGTAGAGGGAATCAGCCCCAAACTACACCTCTTAGGGGTTCTCAGGCACCCGCTAAGGGTTGATAGCTGCAGTAGCCATTGAGACCGAAGTAGTCTCAGGGATAGGAGGGTGGCATCTCTCAATCCCAGAAGAGTAGCAGGTGGCAGAAGGGTAGCCAGACCTTTTTAGGGCAGTCTTCTCTGGGAGCATCTTAGGCCCCTAGTGGAGAGAGCTTTTAGCAGTCCAATGGACGAGCTGGGAGTAGAGGACTGGTTAGGGGAGCTTGCTTCACTTGTGGTCAGTATGGTGACAAGGTTGCTCAGTGTCCTCAGCATCCTCACCACACAAGTAGTCAGAGGCCAACCGCATCAAAGCCGACAGTGGGGGATGTAGGTAGATCCCATAGAGTATTTGCAGCAGTGGATGACCACTAGTCTGAGCATCAGAGTACTGTGATTGAGACCATAGATGTGTTGTGTGGTACCCCTATCTCTGTACTTTTTGATTCCAGTGCTTTAGATTCTTTTATTTCTTCATCCATTGTGGAGCAGTGTGGGCTCGTGTCTGCTAAGCAGGTAGATAGGTGGCAAGTAGAGTTGGCTACCAATGTGCAAGTGTATGTAGATGTCTTCATTCCCAGTTGTCAGTTGGACCTAGGACCCTTTGTCACTTGATTTGACCTTCAAGTCATTCCTTTGGAGTCCTATGGACTTGTGTTGGGGATGGATTGGTTATCATCTCACAACTCTTGTCTAGACTATCGTCTGAAGACACTAGAGTGTGTAGATGACCATGGTAGGAGAGTGGGGATCGTCGGAGTTCAGTGATCGATATCCTTATGTATGATTTCCATTGTGTAACTTAGGCAGTGCATGAATCAAGGGTGTCATCTTTTCGTAGTTTCTCTTAAGGATGTGGATGAGGGAGAGAGTCAAGAAATCACTCTTGATGGTCACCCTATTCTTTGAGATTATGTGGATGTGTTTCCTTTGGATATTCCCCGTATGCCTCCGAAATGAGACATAGATTTTTGCATTGACTTGGTTCATGGCATGAAACCTATTTCGAGAGAACCATATCAGATGACTACTCAGGAGTTGAGTAAGTTGAAGTTGCAAGTTGAGGAGTTCTTGGCCAAGGGATTCATTTGTCCTAGTGTTTCTCCTTTGGGTGAGTCAGTTATCTTTGTGAAGAAGAAGGATGGTTCTCTTCGATTATGCATTGATTATTGACAGTTGAATAAGGTAACCATCTAGAACTGATATCCATTGCCTTAGATTGATGATCTCTTTGATTAGGTGAAGGGAGCCAAGGTGTTCTCTAAAATAGACCCAAAGCTTGAGTATCATCAGTTGTGCATTCAAGATGCAGACATTTATAAGATGGCATTCGTACTCATTATGGTCACTATGAGTTCACAGTGGTGCCATTTGGGATGATGAATGCACCTTCAGTGTTCATGAGTCTTATAAATGGGATTTTTCACACCTACCTTGACCACTTTATTCTTGTGTTCTTGGATGACACATTGATTTATTCCAGATCCATGGAAGAGCATGACGGTTACTTGCATCAAGTATTGCAGTGCTTGAGGGAGAATCATCTTTTTGAGAATTTGGCAAAGTGTTATTTCTTCTAGTCACAGGTGAGCTATCTTGGTCATATAGTTTTGGGGAAGGTGTATCCATGGATCCTTCTAAGATCCAAGCCAATGTTGATTGGCCAATGCCAAAAAATGTTTATGAAGTTCAAAGTTTCATGGGTTTGGCCAGATATTACCATCGCTTTGGTCAGAGCTTTTCTCAGATAGGCCATTCGATTACTTCTCTTTAGAGGAAAGGGAAGAAGTTTGTTTGGTCAGAGCAATACAAATTGCCTTTTCGTACTTTGAAGGAGCTCCTTGTTAGTGCTCTGATTTTGGCAGTTTCTGACTAGTCCATAGATTTCATGGTATGCACAGATGCCTCTTTAGAAGGTATAGGTGCAGTGCTTATACAGGATGGACGTGTGGTTGCCTATGAGTCTCACAAACTCAAGGATCACAAGTTGAACTATATAGTTCATGACTTGGAGTTGGTAGTTGTATTGCATGTGTTGGTTTGTTGGAGACATTTCCTATTGGGGCGTCGGTTTGAGCTACATAGTGATCACCACAATTTGCAGTATATTTTCACGCAGTCGAACTTGAATGCTCAACAATGAAGATGGATGGAATTCCTCAATGAGTATGATTTTCAGGTTCATTATATTTAGGGGAAAGAGAATGTAGTGGAAGATACTTTGAGTTGTAGGCGACATGAGGTTGCAACATTGTCCCTTAGTGTGGACTTGAGTGAGAGAATTCTTGGAGTTCTTCCTTAGGACACCTAGTATTAGGATGTTACAACCATGGCGGAGTCTGGAAGACCATTGGAGGATAGATATTATGGATATGCTTTTGAGTTAGATGGTCTTCTTAGACATCTTGGATGGATCTATGTACCTCCTTTGGAGGGTCTTCACATTTTGATCATGACTGAGGCCCATTGTGCACCTTATTCGGCACACCCTTGGGTCAAGAAGATGCACGTATATCTTAGACAAATATATCATTGGGCTGGTATGAAACATGACATTGCTGATTTTGTGTCCAAGTACTTGGAATGTCAGTGGGTGAAGGCGGAGCATCAGCACCCTACAGGGCTTTTATAGCTGAATTTGATACCGACTTGGAAATGAGATATCATTTCCATGGATTTCATAGTAGGGTTGCCTGTTTCTTCATTATATCATGATGCCATCATGGTCATTATTTATAGATTGACCAAGGTTGGTCATTTTGTTCCTTTTTAATCTTCTTATAATACAACAGTGGTGGCACGAGTCTTCTTGGAAGATGTGGTGAGGTTGCATGGAATCCCAAGGCAGGTCATTTTTGATAGAGACCCTATCTTTACATCAGCCTTGTGGACCTCACTTTAGCATGCTTTGGGGACCCAGTTGAACTTTAGTTCAGCTTATCACCCAGAGACCGATGGTCAAACTAAGTGTGTGAATCAGGTCTTGGAGGACATGCTTTGCATGTATGTTATGGATCACCACTCATGTTGGGAGGAATATATTTGCCTTGTGGAGTTTTCTTATAATAACGAATATCACAACTTTATAGGCATGTTGCCCTTCCAGGCATTGTATGGTTGTCCTTACCGTACTCCTTTGAGTTGGGATCGGTTGGAGGATAGGGTGTGTTTAGGACTAGATTTGCTTCGTAAGATGGAGCAGCAGGTTGAGCAAATTCGTGGGCATTTATTTGCTGCCCAGGATAGGTAGAAGAAGTATGCTGATGGTCATAAAGTCGATCACCAATTTTCTATTGGCAACCATGTGTTCTTGAGAGTGCATCCATGGAAGAGTCCGATTCATTATGGAAAGGGTTCTATGTCGGTGCCTTGTTTTGTAGGCCCTTTTGAGATCCTTGAGAGGATAGGACCTGTTGCCTACCATCTTGCCTTGGTGTCAAGTCTATTCCACATCCATGATGTCTTTCATGTTTTTGTTCTTCATCCTTATCATTGTGATGTGACCCATGTTCTTGATTGGATCGCTTTGCAGGTCAAGGATGGGTAGCTTTCCATGGATCCCATGTGCATCCTTTAGCATCAGGATTTCACTCATAGGGGTCATACCATTGAGCAGGTAAGGATCCTATGGGACCCCATTGATGAGTCCTCTGCAACTTGGGAAGATGCAGCGAAGATGAGAGAGCTTTATTCTTATCTGTTTTAGGCTTCGAGGAGTAAGCCTAGGCTTGGGGGGGAGGATGTAGTACCCCTCCTCAATCAACCTCTTTTGTATGTTTTGAGTTACTTTAGTGATTGTTCTATGGAACATTATTGTATTTGATTCAGATATTATGTGATGTTATTTCATGCTTTATCTGGATTTATGGTGTATGTTTTTATGCAGTATTTCAATGCTTATGAATAATGTTATTTTATGATCTTTATCATGGACTGACACTTTTCCCTTATATTGTGATGCGTTATTTATATGTTGCGTGTTTGCAAGTGTATTGGGATGCGAGGGGATGATTTTCCTTCACTCACTCCTATGAGACAAGGAACTTCACGATTCTCCTTCATTGGTGTGTGTATTGTGTTTGTATATATATATATATATTGGTTTATATGCAAGTGTAGACACCTAAAAATGGTCAACGCTTGCGGAATCATACTTTAACATTTGCGCATTGCCTTATTTTAGGGTTTTTGCGTCGCATTATCATTTCTCCTATGTCATGCATTTTGTCCTTATCATTTGCAAGCATCGAGTCATTCTTCTTCATTCTTCATTTATCTCGCTTTCAAATTTGGTCTTGTCGACAACAATCTTCAGTCATGATTTTGGTCAATATGATCCTGTCGCATCTATGTATGTATTCATTTGTCATCATTTTGGACATCGTCAATCCTAATTAGGGTTTTGTCCTCTTATCAATCTTGTCATCATGCGATCGATTTGTCATCAATTCTTGTCTTTTGATCAATTTGTCATCAATCTTGTCATTTTGCAATCTATTTTGTCATCGATCCTTGTCTTCTTGTCAATTTTGTCATTTTTGCGATCGATTTGTCATTGATCGTCGTCCTTCTCAATCGTGTCAATTTGGATCAGTTTGTCATTGTTCCTCGTCAATTGGCGCATTTATCAATCAAATCATTTTATCACATTGGTCCTTTGTTAATCAAAGTCATGATCGGGTCAATCAATCTTACATCACGACCTAATTGTCATCCTTGCATTTCTAATTCATCTTTTAGGGTTTCATGATTTTATTCATTTAACCCTATTTGTCATTTCTCCCTCTAGGTTAAATAATTTATTTATTTATCCTAGGTCTTTGTGTCACAATTAAAAGTTTAATTTAATTGGCTAACTAATTATTCTTCTTTTTGTGAATTAATTAATAAATGACAAATTATTAATTGATTTACCTAATTTCTCCTAATTCCTAATTTCCTAGTTTTTTCATCAATTTCTAAATTCCCTCTTTGTGAATTAATTAATAAATGAAAAATTATTAATTAATTCACTAAATTCCTAATTTCCTCATTTTCCTAATTCCTAATTTCAATTTCCTCCTATTTTCCTACTAATTTCATGGGAATGACATTTCAATTTGTCATAATTTGTCATAATTGACAATCAATCAATTTTTCACATAGAAAGTTGTCATAAATTTGTCATGAATTATTAATCAATCAATTTTGCATAGAAAGTGCAAATTTGTCATAAATTTGTCATAATTGACATAGTTGATTTGCAATTTCCATTTGAATTGAATCATGCTAATTTGATCATTTCTCCAATTTGTCTATAAATTGGATGAATTTCTTCAATCTCCGCTAATAATAATGACTTGTTTGAATTACTTTGTCGGATCAATCACACTTTGAGTATTCTTGTGCCAATGTCAATCTTGCTTTCACATTAGGTTTATGCACTTGAAGTGAGATCCACAAACAAAAGGCTATTTGGAGAAGAAAGAAGGACAATGGAGCCACATGAAGGAGACATTCGAATCTGCATCTGGTTTGCTTATTTTTTTGTTTTGAATGTTTTATTTTCATGTCTTTATTGAGTGTGTTAGGATTGATCATTGCAATCTGCTTTTGTGATTGAGCTATTATTAATACTACTTGCTTTGATGATTTCTAATTTCCTAGGTACATTAATTGGTGAACCCGACATGAACTAACCCCCTAATCATGCTTTTGAGTGCTTTTGAGTTGATTTGAAGGTCAAAAACCCAAGAAACAAAGTAGTGCAGTGTTTTCTGGGAACTTCTGTGCCTGTGTCAAGCATTCTATGCTTGTGTCAGACATTCTATGCCTATGTCAAGGACATTATGTGCCTGTGTCAAACATTCTGCGCCTGTGTCAAGACTTCTACGCTTGTGTAAAGTCTAGAAACAGAGGTAAAAAAGCAATGTTTTTACTTGCAAATTGTTCTATTTTGCATGCTATTTCTGCTTTTTGGTTTCTTTTGGTACTGATTTTCTATGTAGAACCTTGCCATATGCATGGCAAAGACAAACAAATGAAACTACTAACACATTTTTGTGTAGGTTCGATAGTCAAAGACTAAACATATCAAACTTCTGAATTGGGTTTTGCAGGTTGCCTTGGATTACAACTAAACTTTGTGTTTGCAATTAATATTTAGGCACCTAGTGATTTCTAAATAGGATGGAATGAATGTATGTTTGCTTTGATTGTTGAGTTTGACATTGGAGTAGGAGAGTATGCTCTCATCCTTCTTAGAGTGATCAAAAATCTAGATCTTCAATACCATGCTCATGTTTTTGATTGTGTGTCACCTTTAGAGGGCCTGCCTTCCCGACCATTTGCTTTTGCAAGCAAGTGATAATCGTGAGAAGGGAACAACCCAAAGTGAGTACGGCTAGAATACCTTGGCATTCTAACTCACTATAAAAAAATACCTGATGAGCGAAAGCTTTGAAGGAAGGGTTACGTGGGAATTGCAGTTACTTGGGAAGTGATGACCCTTGAACTCTTTCTCATATCAACATCTAAGTAGGGCCTCACGGTCTAAATCGTGCTTGCACGACTACATTTTTTTGGTATCTTGATGGGCTTAATGTCTCAATCATGCTTGTGTGACATCAAGGAGTAACGCTTAACAGAAATCCTTACTAAACACCTTGTATTTAGAGGCCAAAAATCCTTCTAGTTGCTTGAGAAGGACAAGTTCAGATACTTGGAAGAGATACTAAGTTCGCCATGGGGATATTTCCATGGGGACTGATGCTTGGCTGCCCTGAGAAGTGAGTGCTATGGAGGGGAGCCTGTGGGGTCAAGCATCTATGTATTCTGCTTGAATCTCATAATGAGTCTACCTCTCAAGTACCTAATGTCCTTGCCATCCATAAGAAATGTTTGAATGAGCATGATTGTCTTGAGTCTAAGTTAAAATATCTTGTCTTCTTTGCTTGTCAAAAGTTGAATTGCATCTCATTTCAAAAGCAAGACAAATTGATTCAAAACAAGGTTAAACACAAGAACATTTCATCCAACATAGTTCAAAACACCTTCAAACATGGTTGTCAAACATTGTTCAAAATCTTGTCTCAACATTCATGTCACTTAGATTTATGTTCATCCTAGGTTTGCATTTTGCAAAGTCATTGTCAAGTACCAAGGTTAGGTTTCTCCTAAGTCATACTCCTTTGCATATCAATAAGGGTCATCTATTTTCATGTGTTCTCTTGCATTAAAGTCATATCATTGTCATACATTCATATTTGCATACCCTAGGTCTCTTCATTAAGTTTAGGTCATTATCATATCATATTAGGGTTATTTGCATAGTATTTGTCTCTTTGCATATAGTGTCAAAAATTAGGTTTTGTCATGCTTGAGTAATCCAAATCTTTGATAAACCCTAAGTCATTGTTAAGAAGTCTAGACCTTATCAAACCTTTTCTCTTTATGTCATTATTGTCATTTGGTCAAACCTAGCTTAGTATCCAAGCATATAGGGGAGACTTTGTCATTTGTCCTTTTGTCACTTGGTCCTTTTGTCCTTTGAGGTCTAGACATCATTTCAATTTCCTAAGGGTCTCTTTTAGATCTGCATTCCAAAAAGTTTGTCAAAATCTTGAAAAACAACCAAAAACATAGGTTACATTCTTGCCATAGATTGCATTTTTATTTATTTAGTTTGCATTTAGTTGCATATCATATATTGTCTTTGAAAGATTCCAAAAATATTGCATTTGCATAAGCGACATGCCTATTGAAACAAGATCAAAATCTAAAAAGATGGGTGAACCAGCATATCAACCCATTGACAACATATCAAATTCGCAGTTTCAAACTAGTCAAACAGTGCAAATTGAAGGTTTATCAAACACATCATCACCACCATATGGAATGGTTCCACTTGGACCACCTTCATTATATTAACCAGTGTTTGTACCTATGAAACCAGGACATGGGAGTGTTCCACCAACTCCAAGAGGAAGTGCACCTTTCAATTGGAATCAACCAAACCTGCAACATGAAATTCAAACGTTACATGAGGAACAAACCCTTTCACAAGGATTTGGTTCAGATCAAGGCATTCAACAAGAAATGAATCCAAATGTCCAACCAGATTCTTCATCTGATTCCGATGCTTCTGATGATGTTGATATGTTCCTTAAAGATCCTAAGATGATGAAAAAGATGGATAAATTCTTGAACAAGATCTTTAAAATGTTCCCACAAAAATATCTTAACATGATGAGTAATGTGACCTCCTCAAGTGAGCAAATCAATGTGCAAAAACAACAAAGTGGTGAGCTGTTTAGTTTCTCTCCACATCCAAATGAAGGAAATATGCAACAAGAAACTCAACCTACCTTGATGAGTAAACGTGCTTCAAAAACATTGACAGTGACTATTCCTCAAAAGTCACCATTTGAGACAATAAATAATCCATTATTCAACACAACACCTATGCAACAAGATCAAATGAAGACCGTGCAAATATTGACAACTATCCCTCAACAAGAAGTGGTTCCTTACATGCATAAAATTGGATCAACATCTAAGATGCAAGAAAGCTTCATGACTGGAATGCCTGATATCACCAATGTCGAAAATAATTCCATGATGCAACAAAGTTCTTATGTCCCGTTAAGCTCAATATATTTACCAAACAATATTGCAACAGATCCTTCGATAATGGTGATGCAAAGAACTACGGATAGTGGTTTGCACCAACAACAATTGTTGCAACAATTGAGTAATACACAAAAGGTGCAACCGAATGTGCAAACAAGCAATGTCCAACAACAACAATATCGCATTTGACAACAAATTGTAGTGCCTTCAGCACCATTACAAGTTAATGCAAACTTGCAACCATCACAATGGATTGGACAAACAACACAGCAAGTTAATGCAAGTGCTATACCCCATCTTAAGGAGAAACAACAAAAACCACCTAAACAAAGTTTTTTGCAAATGATGGGATATACACCATGACAACAATTGGCACAAAGTCAACAAATTCCAATTCGTCAACATCAACAACATGTGCCTCAATATGTGCCAAGGCAAACAAGCTATCATACTTCACAACTGCAATTGGTGCCTGTGCAATATCAACAACATACTCAATTGCAATATCAACCTAGGCTACAAGAAGCACAACAACAAGGTCGATATCAAGGCATGGCACAACCACAAAAACAAGAGATGTACCAAGAACATTATATGTCAGAGACACCAAAAATGGCCATTTCAGAGCATCAACAACTGATCGGAAATACGATGTATCGACAAAGAGTACCCACCGAGATTAATGATGGACCTTCAAAATCTAATACAATTGTGCAACAACTTGAGAAGTTGCAACGACAAGTTGACGCATTAGAAACTAAAGGAACAAAGAAGTTGTATACAGATCAGGATTTGTGTCCTAATCCATTTGATAAGAGCTTATACATGCCTCCATTCCCTAAACATTTTGAGGCACTTAATTTTGAGAAATATAAAGGGAATGGCAATCCAAAAGATCACATTCGAGCATTTTTTGTGGCATGTACTGAAGTGAGTTATGAGGAGACATATTTAATGCGATTATTTGCATGAAGTCTCACGGGACAAGCCATGGATTGGTATTCGCATCTGCCAGGAAATATAAAGATTTGGTCTAAATTGGCTCAAAAGTTTATATCTCACTTTGCATTCAACATCAACAGTGACGTGACCATGTCAGATTTATGCAGCACCAAGCAAAAGCAAGGTGAACCATTAGTGACTTTCTTGCGATGATGGCAAAGCTTGTATAGTCGTTCTTCCCTAGATATACCTGAAGAACAACAAGTGAATCTGTTTATCCAAAATTTGGTCCCAGAAATGATGTATGAACTAAAATTGAAAAGTCCTAGTACTATAGAGAAACTCATTAAGAAAGGGATGAACATTGAAACTGCTCTTGTAGCTAAAGAAATCATTAAGCTTAACAAAGACAGTGACAACACGAACAATTCAGGGGATAGAAATAGATTTTGGTATAAGAACAAGATTGTCACTAATGATGGAGTTGTTGATGCAAGAGCGGTGAATACGAATCAACCCCCATTCACAATCAAGAAATTGAGTGTTCCTAATATATCAACTATGGAACAAAATTGAACACCAACAAGCAATGTTACTCAACAGCCACAATACCAACAGCATCTTCAACAATATAATCTACAACAAGGCCAGCTCCAAAGCCAGCAGCGCAAACCTTTCTGATCAAGGGATGGGCCTCCTTAATAATTTACACCATTGGGAGAGCCTATTGAGTTGGTAATGAAACAATTAATACAAGCAAAATTTATTAAGCTACCAGATATCAAGGCAGAACCAGTGGTAAAACCGCATTGGTGGAATGATAATGCATACTGTGAGTATCATCGGTCCAAAGGACATAAAACCACATCATGTTTTCAATTGAAACGTATGATTCAAGATTTGTTAGAGCAAGGAGTAATTGAGGTAGATCCACCCCATGCGACCTCTAACACTGATCATACTATTTTCAAAACTCCTTTGCTTGATCATGACAAGGGTAAAGCGTCTTCTTCAAACTCTACCCAAACAACAAATTATGCAAACACTGGTTATAACAATGTCATCAATTGTTTTCATGCATCAAATGAGTATGTTTCCACCCTAAGAATAAAGGGACAAGATCCTTCTTGCGCAGTTACCACTCGTCGATCTAAAATAGTCCTGAAAGGAGCTCCCGCAGCTCCTTCCAAACCAACTCCTGCAAGTCAGTATAATCTCTTGGATCATCTAGGAAAGACACCTGCACAAATATCAATCCTTGAGTTGTTGAAAATGTCCCCCATGCATCATTCAGTCCTAGATAAAGCTTTAATTGAGTCCACTGTCCCAACGGATATTGATGTTGACCAGTTTCAAGCCCGGATTGGACATCTAGCTGTTTCCCAAAATGTTGCATTTTTTGATAATGATATCTCACCTGATAAGCTCCCTCATAATGATCCTTTACACCTTGAAGTCTTTGTCCATAATTGCAAAATCCAATGAGTCTTGATAGATGGCAGAGTGGGTCTTAATATTTGTACCTTGAGAGTGGTCATTGGCCTTGGTTATACAGAAAATGACATTGATGCTTCCAAAAGAATAACAATCAAAGCATATGATGATGCTGAGCGCCCATCCAAAGGGATAATTACATTTCCTATCAGAGTCGGTCCAGTGACAGAAAACACTTTCTTGCAGGTCTTGGACCTTGATCTCCCTTACAATATGATTCTTGGCCGTCCATGGATCCATGCAATGAAAGCAGTTCCATCCACCTATCATCAATGTTTAAAATATCCTTACAATGGAACTGAGATAACAATTCCAGGAGATCCTAATTCATTTCAATTTTGTGCTACTCTAAAGGATACCCCTCAGCAGCAAGTCCCAATCAATAGAGAGGCCAAATCACATAGTTATGTGGATCCTAATGAATTGTTAGATGTTGTCAAAGGAAAATTGAAGATACAGGACCAAGGATGCGGAGAATATTCAATGGATCAAACATTCCTCATTGGGAATTTACCAATATCTCCAAAATCATATGGCAAACCGCATTTATTGCAAAAGGAACCTAAGGTCATTATTCAATATCAACCTCCCACTACATTTACAAGATGGGGTGAACTTGACAAAGAAACTTTAGATGATGATGTCATAGATTGGCTTTATAAGGATCCAACTAAGACCCCACCTGTCAGGTTGCCAGTGGAATGATACGGCAAAGGATTTACTATGCTGCAAAAGAAAGGATATGATGGCTGCAATGGCTTAGGCCTGAACAACAATGGAAAGCTAGAACCTATTATACTCAAGATGCAACCTCCAACTTTAGGGTTAGGTTTTGTACCATTGCGAATTGGATCCTCATCTACCAAAGTGACCACATGTGGAAAAGGGAGTGACTCTAATGATGAAATAACACCTAAGGATACCCAACCCAAAACTAATTCCAATGAATGGGAGTGGAGTTCTTTTTCTTCTAGCTCCTATGCCCTTGACAATATTTTCCTTGACCCTGATAATTTGCCTATGGAAGACAAACATGAAATAACTCCTCTTCCTAAAACATGTCCTAATGCTTGGATAGAGTCATTCTGGGATCCAAGCTCTGAATCAGATACAAGTAGTTCAGACAGTGATACTACAGATGTTTACATCTCAATCCTCTCTCTCCTTAAAAATGATAATGACATGCCCCTCATCTATCCCCAACTTATCCAACATGACCAACAAGAACCACTCACATTAGACTGTTTTCAAAATGACGAAGCAATTGCAGAATTCCTTGGACTACGGGAAGGCATACCACAAGGTGATCATAAGGTAGGATTTTCTATTGACCTAGATTCCACAGCATATTTTGGGGAGTCAACTCCATCTTCCAGTCATCAAAATGAAAAAAGAAAAGAAACAGTAAAAAATCAAAAGAATAGATCTTTGAGTGAAAACCATAAGGCACTCTTTGATCATGCAAAAGTAAAAATAGAAGACGTACCTGCGGGTGAAAACCTCTCTAAGGTGCCCAAAGCTGGAAGAGTGGACATACCCCTATCAAGTTAGGATAAATCAACATTTCTCATGGAAATGACCAAAGAAATAAATTTGGGTACACCTGACAACCCTAAGGTCATTCATTTTGCTACTTCTCTATCACAACAGGAAAAGATAGATTTTGTCAATTTCTTTCTTGAGAAGAAGATCAACTTTGCATGGTCCTATGCATATATGCTTGGCCTCGATCCAAAATTAGTCCTTCATCATTTGCCATTAAAAGCAGATGCCAAGCCTGTCAAACAGAAACTTAGAAAGATGCATCCCTAGGTGGCTCTTTTGGTCAAGGTAGAACTAAAAAAACTACTGGATGTGGGCTTTATCAAACCCATCGATTATGCAGATTGGATTTCAAATTTAGTACCAGCTAGCAAGGTAACTGGGGGCACTAGAATCTATACAGATTTTAGGGATCTCAATAAAGCATGCCCTAAAGATGACTTTCCACTGCCAAACATAGACATCATAGTGGACATGACTGCTGGATATGAGATGCTTTCATTGATGGATGGTTTCTCCAGCTATAACCAAATTTGCATTGCTCCTGAAGACCAACATAAGACTACATTCACATGTGCTTGGGGTACCTACTATTGGAATGTGATGCCCTTCGGTCTTAAAAATGCAAATGCAACATATCAAAGAGCGATGACGACAATTTTTCATGATTTCATGCATACTTTGATGGAGGACTATGTTGATGACTTATTATGTAAATCTGTCACAAGAGATAGTCATCTAGCCATCCTGGGCCCAATCTTTGACTGAATGGAGACATACAAGCTTAGACTCAATCCAAAGAAGTGTGTCTTTGGTGTCACAGCTGGCAAATTACTAGGGTACATTTTTTCTCACAGAGGCATTGATGTTGACCCTGCCAAGGTTAAAGCAATAATGGATATGCCTCCACCTTCAAATCTCTGGCAATTAAGAAGTCTGTAAGGAAAGCTACAGTCAATCCACCGCTTCATAGCTCAGTTGGCCGACAAATGTCATCCATTCCAGCATCTATTGCATAAATGTGTCACTTTTAAATGGACTAAGCAATGTCAATCAGCCTTTCAAGCTCTCAAAGACTATTTGTTGTCGCCGCCTATTCTAATGCTTCCTATAGAAGGAAAGCCATTTTTATTGTATATTTCTGCAACTGAAACGGCACTAGGAGTTCTCTTGGCCCAACAAGATGAGAACGGCAAAGAGCAAGTTATTTATTATATTAGCCAGACACTAGTAGGCTATGAGCTGAATTATTCAACTATTGAAAGGGCATGATTAGTAGTGGTATTTGCAACACAAAAGCTCTGACACTATATGTTAAATCACCAAACATTGTTGGTTGCAAAAATTGATCCCCTAAAATACTTGCTTAGCAGAGCAGCTTTGACGGGTCGCCTAGCAAAGTGGGTTATGATTCTTAGTGAATTTGACATTGAGTATATGGAGCAAAAGGTGATAAAAGGACAAGTCATAGCAGATCAACTTGTAGAGGCTCCTATTTATGATGATCATCCCATGTTGATAGATTTTCTAGATGAATTAGTCTTTTCTCTTACATCTTCTAATGAATGGAAGTTATACTTTGATGGGTCCCATACCAAGTTTGGGTCTGGAGCAGGCATATTGTTTGCCACCCCTCAAGGTGATGCTATTCCCAAGTCCTATAGAATCACTTTCCATTGTACCAATAACATTGAAGAGTATGAAGCACTGGTCATAGGACTCCGAGTAGCGGTCCACTGGAATATCACACATTTGCAAGTCTATGGAGATTCTCAATTAGTCATCTGACAAGTGAATGATGACTACGAAACAAAAGATGAAAAGCTTATTCCCTATAAGCATATGGTGGACTTCTTCAAGACAAAATTCACGGCTATCCATTTCAATCAAGTTCCAAGAATGCAAAACAAGTCGGCAGATGCGATGGCTACGATTGCTTCCATGTTGAATATGCCCCACAATATGGACAAATGTGAATTTTTAGTTGAACAATTGTTGGTTCCTTCTTTTGACATTCTGACAGCAGATGTGATGTGCGTTATTGTTGGTCCCAACTCCCTGTGGTATAATGATATATATCAATATTTGAAATCCCAAACCTTACCACCCAACCTTTCCGCTAACCAATGCCGAGCCTTCATTTGACAGACGGCCAAATATGTCATCATTGCCGACACCCTTTACCGTCGTTCCTTTGACCATACCCTCCTCAGGTGTTTGGATTTTGATGAAGCACAAACGACTTTACACGAGGTTCATGATGGTATATGTGGGGGCCATTTCAATGGTCTGAGCTTAGCTAAAAAGTTGATTCATGCTGGGTATTATTGGCCCACTCTAGAAAAGGATGTTCATGATTTTGTTAAGAAGTGCTACAAATGCCAGATTCATGGAAATTACATTCATGCACCAGCCCAAGAGCTTCATTCTGTCATATCTCCATGGCCCTTTTCTCAATGGGGATTGGATCTTATTGGGAAGATTCACCCGACATCTGCAAATGGACACAAGTTTATCATTACAGCCACAGAGTATTTTACAAAATGGATCGAGGCTATCCCCATGACCTATATCACTGGTGTGCAAATTTCAAAATTCCTATTGAATTATATCATATGCCGGTATGGGGTTCCTCTTTCCATAGTCACTGATAATGGTCGCCCCTTCAAGAATAAAGATGTCAAGGAACTCTGTGAAAAGTTTCATATCCAACACTATTTCTCCAGTCCATACTATCCACAGGGGAATGGTCAAGCCGAAGCATCAAATAAAACCATTATCAAGATCCTGAAAAAGGTTGTCAATGACGCTGGTCAAGATTGGCATGTTCAGTTGAATCCAGCACTATGGGCTTATCGCACTTCTATCCGCACACCTACTGGCGCAACACCTTATTCCTTGGTGTATGGTGTGGAAGCCATTTTACCCTTGGAAGTGGAGATTCCTTCCTTGCGTGTTTCCTTGCAACATCTGATTGATGATGAGATGCATAGAGTCTCTCAGTTGCATTAGCTTGAGATGTTAGATGAGAAATGTCAGACAGCCCTGACACATTTGCAAGCATATCAAAACCATCTTCGTCACTCTTATAATAAGAAGGTTAAAGGGCGACACTTCGAAATGGGAGATCTGGTTTTAAAGGCAAACCCTAAGAATGCACAGTCTACTGACATCATCAAAGGTAAGTTTGAACCTAATTGGGTTGGGCCTTTCATAGTGATTGCAGCCTATGGCTCGAGGGCATATCAGCTTGCCACACTAGAAGGTGAACCTCTGTCTGATCCTGTAAATAGCATGCATTTTTGCAAGTACTGGGCATAATTTTCTATCAGCACTTCTTCAAGTATGATCCTAAAAAAATACAAAAAAATTGAAAAAGCAAAAAAATACAAAAAAAAATTGAAAAAGCAAAAAAGTGAAAAAAAAAAAGCAAAAGGGAAAAAGAGCAAAAAAGTAAAGAAAACTGATTCGCCCTCTAGTGAAAACCTGGCAAACAGGCACTTTGGGCAAGTACCATGGTGAAAACCTGGCAAACAGGCACCATGTGAAACAAGATCATTGCTCCGTCATCTGTCATGACCTCTAGCTATGCTTTCTCTTGGCCGGTTTATCATGTCTATCTTTGTCTTGACCCAATGTTTTGTTCCAGGCCTATGATTGGTCAACATCATTGTCTTGCATACTCTATTTCTTGTGCATACATTCTGGTCCAGGCTTCTATATATGTCTTCCCGATGTGCATTGGGTACGCTCCCTTTGTCATGATCAATCACTAGAGTTTCTAAATTGAAAAATGTCCTGAAATAATTCAAAAAAAATTGAAAAATGTCTTGAAATAATTCAAAAAAAAATTGAAAAATGTCCTGAAAAAAATCCCTAAAAATCAAATAATGTCCTGAAAAAATCCCTAAAAATAAAAAAAATGTCCTGAAAAACTTCCTAAAAAGTCAAATAAAGTCCTGAAAAAAAAATGAACACAAAAAAATTGTAAAAAATTGAAAAGCAAAACAAAAACATGAATAACCCCTCTGTGCATAAACAGCTCACTGAGTATACATCCAATGACATGCAATCCAACGCTGCACTTTACTGCAAATCACGCTTAAACAGATGAACTCTTTCAATCAAACTAGACATTCAAACTGATCAAAATTGTCATATCAATCAACATCAAAATCAGTTGTCCTTGTATCTACTATCATGGGTCTTATACAGGGTGTGGTATACTCGAAACCAGACTGTGTCCTATCTTAGACGGGGTACCGCATGTCCTGAAACTAGACAACATGATCATCCTATCAACACTTTCAACTTTTGACAAAGAAGATCAAGATGTTTGTTTGAATTGTTGGAATTTGTGCATCTTATCTTTTTACTGATTTACTTTTGGCTTCGATCATGTTCCTATGTTGCTCGATGATGTCACTGAGTGATTTAGAGTGGCCGGGATGGTTCATGGTCCCTTTCTTTTTTGTTGTGATTGTTGTTTGTCTATGATGTGTTTGTCTTTTGCAAAAAGGGTTGCATTTCAGCTCTGGCCTTCAATGCCATGATGCTATGCATCCATTTTGCTATATTAAAATAAAGGTTCTCACCTACAAAGTGCATTAGTGAAAGCAAGTTTTTCTTCATCTCTCACTGTCCTCTGTCTCATTTTCTTCTTACTAACATTTCTTTTGTCAGTTCGGTTTAGTTCTCTGATCTCCAAAAACATATGTTGCATCTTGCATCCATTTGGTTAGTACATTTGCATTATATCAAGCATCACATCAAGCATTTTATCCATTTCATATTATCAATGCATCAAAAACACATAAAAAATACATCCATACATGTTCCACAATGGTACACAAACAATGCATAAGTCATCCATACATAGAAAATAACATCAGTCATAACATGTTGCATCCCATTATATCGATGCATATCATATCATATATCATCATAATATTGGAGTACAAAATTGGACTGTCTGTCCTAAGTATGCCCCACAGGCTGACTACAAAATGTCAAGCTACATAATGTCCACTATCCATCATACGGAGCATGTGCCTCTGTCACTGGGTGCTCCCTCTGTCCTCCTCATCCCTGCCATGTCTCACGGATGATGTCCCTCCTGGTCCTGGCTATGGTGGTCTCATAGGTCCACTCACCCCCACGTTGCTCAATGACCTCCGAGAGCATGTCCTGCTCTCTGTCCTTGATCATGCTCGATATGATGTTGCTCTCTGCTCTGGTGGGACTACACTCTCATATAGTGTCCTCCAATGGCATATCTCCTCTCTAGTCTCTACCAACATCTGTGCCATCTCTCATGCACTGGCATCCCTAATTGACCCAATATACTCAATGACTCTTTGTTCTTCTCGTTGTGCCTAAGCTATCACTGTATCTTGAGCCGCTGTGAGTCTGGCTATCTCCACTCTGAACTGCTCATGCTCTCTCTCTAAATTTGCAATATGATCATGCTAACTCGCTATGGTATCCCTGCACATCTCCATCTCCTCTATCCTAGCTGTCTCTGGCTCTATGGGTATATCTTGCAATGCCTCATGCTCACCTGAATTTGGCTCATCCTTGTCATCCCCCTCCTCATCTTTGTCCTCATCATCCCCCTCATCCTCATCCCCACCCTCATCCTCCTATTCCTCATCATCTCCCTCCTCCTCTCTTGTGAGTGGGAAGTCCTCCTGTCTCCTAGGTACTAGAATGTCCAGATCTGTCAATGGCACTGGCCGTCATCGTGCAAACCATCGCTCATACTCCTCTGTCATCCCGGCATCCACTACATCTGATCTCCAATCCCACTATCTCTATTGTAGCTATGAGAAGTCAGCATATGCTATGTGTGGCTGAATCATACTCCCCCACTGACTCGTCTCTTTGTGAGATCAGGCAAAGTGTGCAGTCCTCTTGGGTACATCCTGCCTCTCTCCAAACTGTCATCTGACTCTCTCTGGTAGGTACATCTCAATCAGTCTCTAGTGATTCACTGGTCACCCAATTAGGTACCTCTCCTGTCTGCAATACTGTAACTCCTCACTGTCATCTGACCATCCCGGGCAATCACAATATGGCCTCCATATGAACTCTCTCAATCTGTCTAGCTCATGTCACCAATACAATATGTATCCAAAAGGACCCTATCTCAGTGCTCCCCCATAGTAGTACACATATGGTTAGTGTGGTACTACCTGTCTCTCTGCAATCGGTCGACATATGGCTATGTGCTCAAATGCCCATACCTATAATAGTGTGACTCCACAACTCAAAGTCTGCACTCCCTGATATGCTATCTGATGCAGCTGAAAATACAGCATAGCCAGTACACATGGTCCCCATGTGTACACCATCATCTCTTTTTCCATCTGCTCTAGTACTCTTCCCCATCCAATAGGGAATCCATGTCCTCGTCTGTCTCCTGCTAGTAGAAATGCTATCACCACATATCGCCGATCGTACTCTGATGCCATGGTCTCCTAGCCAATCTCCCTCTCCACAATATCCAGATCATCTACGTCACACTCAAATAATTTGCACAACATGTCTCTCCCTATCACTGGGTCATACTCTACCATCTATCCATGAATCGGAATGCGGAGGATACACCATACATCCTCTAGTGTCACCGTCGCCTCTCCAGTCGCCAGATGGAATGAGGAACTCTCTGAATGCCATCACTCTGCCAATGCGGTAAGCAGTCTTGTGTTTGCCCTAATCTTGGGCATGAATGTGACATAGTATATCCCAAGTCCTGCTAATGTATCTTTGTCCGTGCTCCTGAGTCTATGTCGTAACATGAAGTAGTCAGGTCGGTTCTCCCATGTGATCAATGGATACTGTCGACTCTGCATCACAATTGGGGCACATTATTTGTTAGTTTTAGGTTTTGCTCCTACGGGTTGCATTTCCTCATTTCATGTCTAAATCAAGGTGTTTTTCATCTATTCTGACCTATCCTACCCTTATCCCCCCTTTTCGGATCATTTGCATGCTGTTTTCGACCTAAATTGAGTTCCCAGGGCACAACTGTGCCTGTGTTGTGTATCTTTCACCTGTGTCACATGTTTTGCACCTGTGTTCCCCTACACAAGCACAAAAGACCCTACACAAGCATAGGATTTGCCCTACACAAGCACACAAGTTAGTTTCGGCATCCCCTGTGGGCCCCGCAATGTCCCGCAAGCAAGTCAAATTCATCAAATTGAAAACATGGGTTTTTGAGACACATACCACTGCTCCCATGTTGTCTGGTCATCTGTATGTGCGTACATGTTCTCCAAGGTGATCTACCATTGGAATGTTCACCATCTCTCTGCAAGTGTCCTTTTCCAGAGCAACAAATCCTCCTATTTGGCTAGTGCAAATGAGCAATTTTCACTCTCTTTGCCTCATTTATAGATCTTTGTCAATGCATAGATGGACATGCACCCTATCCATCTTATGTTGGTTGCGGTCTTTTACGTCTTCTTTTGCTTGTCCTTCATGCATCCGATCTCTGATTGTCAGTCTGTTCGATCCTATCATTTTTATCGATCAATTGGCCTCTTTTTTGCATGTTTCCGGCCAATTCCTCGAGGGGGCATGCATATGTCATTGTCATTGTTTGGAGAATTTTCATTATTGTTCTTTGAAACAATTCTTAAAATTGCATTGTCTCAAAGAGGGGCAAAATGTAGACACCTAAAAATGGTCAACGCTTGCGGAATCATACTTTAACATTTGTGCATTGCCTTATTTTAGGGTTTTTGCATTGCATTAACATTTCTCCTATGTCACGCATTTGGTCTTTATCCTTTGTGAGCATCGAGTCATTCTTCTTCATTCTTCATTTATCTCGCTTTCAAATTTGGTCTTGTCAACAACAATCTTCAGTCGTGATTTTGGTCAATCTGATCCTGTCGCATCTATGTGCATATTCATTTGTCATCATTTTGGACATCGTCAATCCTAATTAGGGTTTTGTCCTCTTATCAATCTTGTCATCATGCAATTGATTTGTCATCGATTCTTGTCTTTTGATCAATTTGTCATCAATCTTGTCATTTTGCAATCTATTTTGTCATCGATCCTTGTCTTCTTGTCAATTTTGTCATTTTTGCGATCGATTTGTCATCGATCGTTGTCCTTCTCAATCGTGTCAATTTGGATCAATTTGTCATTGTTCCTTGTCAATTGGTGCATTTATCAATCAAATCATTTTATCACATTGGTCTTTTGTTAATCAGAGTCATGATCAAGTCAATCAGTCTTACATCACGACCTAATTGTCATCCTTGCATTTTTAATTCATCTTTTAGGGTTTCATGATTTTAGTCATTTAACCCTGTTTGTCATTTCTCCCTCTAGGTTAAATAATTTATTTATTTATCCTAGGTCTTTGTGTCACAATTAAATGTTTAATTTAATTGGCTAACTAATTATTCTTCTTTTTGTGAATTAATTAATAAATGACAAATTATTAATTGATTTACCTAATTTCTCCTAATTCCTAATTCCCTCTTTGTGAATTAATTAATAAATGAAAAATTATTAATTAATTCACTAAATTCCTAATTTCCTCATTTTCCTAATTCCTAATTTCAATTTTTTCCTATTTTCCTCCTAATTTCATGGGAATGACATTTAAATTTGTCATAATTTGTCATAATTGACAATCAATCAATTTTTCACATAGAAAGTTGTCATAAATTTGTCATGAATTATCAATCAATCAATTTGGCATAGAAAGTGCAAATTTGTCATAAATTTGTCATAATTGACATAGTTGATTTGCAATTTCCATTTGAATTGAATCATGCTAATTTGATCATTTCTCCAATTTGTCTATAAATTGGATGAATTTCTTCAATCTCGGCTAATAATAATGAATTGTTTGAATTACTTTGTCGAATCAATCATGCTTTGAGTATTCTTGTGCCAATGTCAATCTTGCTTTCACATTAGGTTTATGCACTTGAAGGTGAGATCCACAAACAAAAGGTCATTTGGAGAAGAAAGAAGGACAATGGAGCTGCATGAACGAGACATTTGAATCTGCATCTGGTTTGCTTAGTTTTTAGTTTTGAATGTTTTATTTTCATGTCTTTATTGAGTGTGTTAGGATTGATCATTGCAATCTACTTTTGTGATTGAGCTATTATTAATACTACTTGCTTTGATGATTTTCGATTTCCTAGCTATAGCAAGTACCAGTATCGAGTAGGTATGAGGTATTGACTCCACTTGGTTCCATAGGTCTGAGCATGCATGATATATCTGATGGGAGTGGAGGAGATAGTTGTTGTACCTGAGCTTGACCACAGTTACACTCGTATGAGTGTTGTTAGTCGGTTGTGTTTCCCCGTCTAGCTATTATGCGTACCATGGTGCCTTGGTTTGGTCATTTGGGAGTCGTCATTTGATATGTCTTTGTTTTGCGTGTTTCCATTTATTTAAATGGTTATTTTATTTAAATGGATGATGCTATCTTGTATTGGCATAATCATTTAATTAATATGCTCTATGATTATTGATTTATTTAAATTAATGATTGCTAGATTAAATGGCTAAATGGCTTAATTTATTGTGTAAAGTTGCATAATGTGTTTTGTGGACTGAAATGATTAGTTGCCTAGCCATTTAAATGAAAAATGCTTATGTTGGAAGAAAGTATTTTGGATATAGAAATTAACAAAACCTTTCCTTTTTGCTTTTCCATTTGACTTTTGCTTTTTCATTTTTAATTGTTGGAAAATAATTATTTTTAGAAAAAGGAATCTGATTGTTTTTACTTTTTAAATATTTTTTTTCTGATTGGATGAATAACTTTCAACCTAAAAGTTTAGGTTAAAGGATAATTTTTCATGCTATTCTGGGGATTCACGAGAAGAAGAGGAGGAGAATTTTTTGAGAGAAAATTCTGGAAAAATTTTCTGGAGGAGCTAGAAATTCGACCTGGTTGCAAGACTAGAATTTCTTCATCTCTTTGCTTGCTAATTGCTTCAAGGTTGGAGGTTCTCTTGTTTTTTAATTGTTTTTTTTTTTTGAAATTTTTAGTTTGCTTCCTGTGTTTGGAAATTTATACAATCTTCCTGTAGATGTTTGTGGAATAATTGGAATGGAAGAAATAGTCTTTATTATTGTTGGGTTTGTGAAATATATATCACATGTTTACATTTAGGAAGGAAATAGTTCACTTCTCTATCTATTGTGTGTTTGATCTTGAAAATCAATTTCTTGCTTTACCTCTTCTATTTGGAATGAATGAACTAGATTTAGCTTACTATGTGCTTTCTAGTTTCATGTTGCATAGATTTGGGGTCCTTGTGGGACTATATTTCATCTTTTACCTTGCTGGTAAATATCCATTTGAGAAAATTAGATTCGGCACTATGTATGTGTGTGCCTATGATCTGATCTGGGAATGAATCATTTTCATGTTTAAATGATTTGGTGGAGTGTTGATTTTAATGCCTTAGAGGCATGTGTTTTTATTTGTTTCATAGACTTTACTACTCCCATGATGGGCTTGTCTCATCACGTGAGTCGGTAGTGTCTGCTACCCTCAAGTAGTAGAACTACCAGTCGGCAGCACTGCTACACAGTAGCAATGCTACCGGTCGGTAGCACTGCCACCGGTTGATAGCAGCACTACTAATCGGTAGGTTTGTTACCGGTTGGTAACAGTGCTACCAGTTGGTAGCGGCTGCTACCAGTGGTAGTTGGACTACCGGTTGGAAGTATGCTACCAGTTGGTAGCAGTGCTACTAGTGGGCAGTGGTTGTTACTAGAACTTAGTTGGAACTAGAGGTTCAGGAGAGGTTACTAGGATAGTGAGCTGGGACCTATGGAGGTTTACCATGGTATCCATCTTAAGCTATGTGATGACACTCTCTCATTTCATTCGCTTGTGTGTTTGTGATGCTAAGTCACCCAGATTTTTGTGGGGTCATTTTGTGCTGTCATGGATTCATATTGTTTTGTCGACCATGTCATGCTTATGCTTGATTGAGGGTCCTCAGCTATCTCCTAGCATGGTGGGATGATTCCATTTGGGAATTACATGGTCGGGTGGTAGTGCCACTTCCCATTAGATGTTTGGAATTGTACCTTCATGCGAGGATTGGCTTCACATGTGTTCCCGTGGTTCATGACTCATGCTTCATCTCTTGTTGAATATTATTGTTATTTGGAGACCCTTGTGGTCATTGTTTCATAATACCATTGATCTTATGTAACCTTGTAGTTGGCTGAATTCTATCCTTATATGTTTATTGAAAAGCTATGTATTGGAAGAGCAATGTAATCCTATATTGGGATGTTTTTATCAGTTTCCCTTATTATGCTTGTAAATGCTCATTGAAGTGGATATTATATTGTATCCTTTCAATCTTTCTATGATGAATCTTTATTTGCTTATGGCTTCTTGTGATCATTGAGTTAATGATGCATATGTTGATTTATGATCTTGTGGAATTTGTTCTTGAAGTTAATTCTTCATTGGTAACCCTTAGGAATTCTGGTGTAAGTCTTTCGCTTGTATTCTTGTGCATCTTGTGTAAATGCACTTATGATGTTTATACTTGTAAAAAAAATTGTTTCACCCTTGTTGTGGGTTTTCCTTTGGGGTTCCCAGTGGGGCATTACATTTGGTATCATAGCCCATGTTTCAACACTGGGTACTCTGGGTTTGTAGTGAGCACATTTGCTTTGACTTTTTTAGTTTAGGTCTTGTGGTGTGACTTCCTTGTGTCTTTCTTTGCCTTTGATCTGAACCTTTTTCTCTTGTGCAGTATTAGGTCATGGCTAGGAAAGCCAAGGGAGGTGGCCGCACCAGAGGTAGAGGAGGAGGAAGGGGTTGAGGTTCCGATCGCCATAGTCCTTCACCACCACCCACTCATGCGAGTGTGGATAGAGATCCGTAAGTTCATTAGGAGGAACCACATTTAGTAGAGCAGGTTCCCGAAAGGGAGGATCTACGTCAAATGTTTTAGAAGGTGCTAGCTAGACTAGGCCCCAGACCCGAGGTGGATCAGCCCATCGATGGCCGGGTAGAGGAATTGCTTCAGCAGATGAGTGAGAGAGAGAGAGAGAGAGAGAGAGAGACAGAGAGAAAGAGAGAGACAGAGAGACAGAGAGATAGAGAGATCTACTAAAAGGAGAGAGGCCCCAAGGGACATGGATCTAGCTATCTTAGGGCACATGAGGGACTTGATGAGGTCCAATCCTCCCTTCTTTTATGGAAAAGGTACTAGTCTCAAGGCAGAGACCTGGCTTATCAATTTAGATTGTTATTTTACTATGTATCCTTATAGTAGTAACAACAAGGCGAGATGTGCAATCATGCATCTTGAGAGCTTCACATCTATCTGGTGGAGATTAGAGGAAGAGAGGATCGATGTGAGCATTAACACCGCATCTTAGGAGATCTTTTTGGAGAGGTTAAGGGCACGATTCCTCTCACCCCAATGGAGGAATTCATGAGTAGATGAGTTCTATGCTCTACGCTAGTTTGGGTTGTCAGTGGATCAGTTTGAGTACAAGTTCTATGAGCTCAAACATTATGCCAGGATTGGCAATGATGAGGCTATGCTTGTGCAGCTCTTCTTGAGGGGTCTTAATGACCACATCAGTGGAGGAGTGAGAGTTTTTGAGCCTACTTCAATAGAGGTAGCCATGGCAAAATCTAGGTTGGTAGAGTAGAACCTTAGCCGTGCTCATGGCGGCCAGCCTGGAGTTTAGATTGGGAGTGATCCTTTTAGTGTATCTAGAAGTAGAGAGAATCAGCCCCAGACTTCTACACCTCTTAGGGGTTTTGAGGCACCCACTAAGGGTGGATAGCAGAACCAATAGCTAAGACCGAAGTAGTCTCAGGGCCAGCAGGGTAGCATATCTCAGTCCTAGAAGAGCAGAAGATGGCAAAAGGGTAGGCATACCTTTTTAGGGCATTCTTCTCTAGGAGCATCTTAGCCCCCTAGTGGAGAGAGCTTTCAGCAGTCCAATGGACCGTCTAGTAGTAGAGGACCAGTTAGGGGAGCTTGCTTCACTTGTGGTCAATATGGCCACAAGGCCACTTAGTATCCTCAACATCCTCACCAAACAAGCAGTCAGAGGCAAACCACATCAGAGCTGACAATGGGGGATGCAGGCAGATCCCATAGAGTATTTGCAGCGGTGGATCATTGTCAGGCTGAGCATCAAAGTACTATGATTGAGACCACAGGTGTGTTGTGTAGTACCCCTATCTATGTACTTTTTGATTCTGGTGCTTTAGATTCTTTTATTTCTTCATCCATTGTGCAGCAGTGTGGGCTTGTGTCTACTAAGCAGGCAGATAGGTGGCAAGTAGAGTTGGCTACCGGTGTGCTAGTGTATGTAGATGCCTTTGTTCCTAGTTGTGAGTTGGACCTAGGACCCTTTGTCACTTCAGTTAACCTTTGAGTCATTCCTTTGGGGTCTTATGGAGTTGTGTTGGGGATGTATTGGTTATCATCTCACAGTGCTTATGTAGACTATCATCTGAAGATAGTAGAGTGTGTAGATGACCATGGCAGGAGAGTGGGGATCGTTGGAGTTCAATGATTGATATCCTTACGTATGATTTCTATTGTGCAACTTAGGTGGTGCATCCATCAAGGGTGTCATATTTTCATAGTTTCTCTTGAGGATGTGGATGAGGGAGAGAGTCGAGAAATTGCTCTTGATGGTCACCCTATTCTTCGAGAGTATGTGGATGTGTTTCCTTTGGATATTCTTGGTATGCCTCTGAAACGAGACATAGATTTTTGCATTGACTTCGTTTGTGGCACAGAACCTATTTTGAGAGCACCATATCTAATGACTACTTAGGAGTTGAGTGAGTTGACGTTGCAAGTTGAGGAGTTGTTGGCCAAGGGATTCTTTCATCCTAGTGTTTCTCCTTGGGGTGCGCCAGTTATCTTCATCAAGAAGAAGGATGGTTCTCTTCGATTATGCATTTATTATCGACAATTGAATAAGGTAACCATCTGGAACTGATGTCCATTGCCTCATATAGATGATCTCTTTGATCACATGAAGGGAGCCAAGGTGTTCTCTAAAATAGACCTAAAGTCTGGGTATCATCAGTTGCACATTCAAAATGTAGACATTCATAAGATGGCATTTTATACATGTTATGGTCACTATGATTTCACAGTGGTGCCATTTGGGATGGCGAACACACCTTTAGTGTTCATGAGTCTTATGAATGAGGTCTTTTTCACCTACCTTGACCACTTTTTTCTTGTGTTCTTGGATGACATATTTATTTATTCTAGATCCATGAAAGAGCATGAGGGTCACTTGCGTCAGGTATTGAAGTTCTTGAGGGAGAATCAACCTCTTGCAAATTTGGCATAGTGTGATTTCTCCTATCAAAGGTGAGCTATCTTGGTCATATAGTTTCAGGAGAACATGTATCCATGGATCCTTCTAAGATCCAAACCATTGTTGATTGGCCAGTGTTGACCAATGTTTCAGTAGTGTGAAGTTTCATGGGTTTGGCCGAATATTACCGTCGCTTTGTTCATAGCTTTTCTTAGATAGGCCATCCGATTACTTCTCTTCAAAGGAAAGGGAAGAAGTTTGTTTGGTCAGAGCAGTGTGAATTGGCTTTTCATACTTTGAAGTAACTCCTTGTTAGTGCTCCGATTTTGGCAGTTCTTGACCCGTCCAGAGATTTCATGGTATGCACAGATGCCTATTTAGAAGGTATAGGTGTGGTGCTTATTCAGGATGGACGTGTGGTTGCCTATTAGTCTCGTAAAATCAAGGATCACGAGTTGAAGTATCCATTTCATGACTTGGAGTTGGCAGCTATAGTGCATGGATTGGTTCATTGGAGACATTTCCTATTAGGTCGTCGGTTTGAGCTACATAGTGATCACCACAGTTTGTAGTATATTTTCACGCAGCCAAACTTGAATTCTCGACAGTGAAGATGGATGGAATTCCTCTACGAGTATGATTTTCAGGTTCATTATACTCAGGGGAAAGAGAATGTAGTGTTAGATTCTTTGAGCCATAGGCGGCATGAGGTTGCAACATTGTCACTTAGTGTGGACTTGAGTGATAGAACTCTTGGAGTTCTTCCTCAGGACACCTAGTATCAGGATGTTAGAGCCGTGGTGGAGTCTGGAAGACCATTGGAGGGTAGATATTCTGGATATATTTTTGAGTCAGATGGTCTTCTGAGACATCTTGGATGGATCTATGTACCTCCTTTGGAGGGTCTTCACATTTTGATCATGACTGAGGCCCATCGTGCACCTTATTAGGCGTACCCTGGGGTCAAGAAGATGCACGCAGATCTTAGATAGATATATCATTGGGCTAGTATGAAATGTGACATTTGTGATTTTATGTCCAAGTGCTTGGAATGTCAACAGGTGAGGGTAGAGTATCAGCACCCTATAGGGCTTTTATAGCCGAATTTGATACCGGATTGGAAATGGGATATTATTTCCATGAATTTCATAGTAGGGTTGCCTGTTTCTTCATGGCATCATGATGCCATCATGGTCATTGTTGATAGATTGACCAAGGTTGGCCATTTTGTTCCTATTCAATCTTCTTATACTGTAGAAATGGTGGCACGAGTCTTCTTGGAAGATGTGGTGAGGTTGCATGGGATCCCAAGGTGGATCATTTCTGATAGAGACCCTATCTTTACATCGGCCTTATGGACCTCACTTTAGCATGCATTGGGGACCCAGTTAAACTTTAGTTCAACTTATCACCCAAAGATCGATGGTGAGACTAAGCATGTGAATCGGGTCTTGGAGGACATGCTTTGCATGTATGTTATGGATGAGTAGTCACATTGGGAGGAGTATCTTTGCCTTGTGGAGTTTTATCATAATAACAGATATCACAAATCTATAGGCATGTTGCCCTTCGAGGCATTGTATGGTCATCCTTGCAATACTCCTTTGAGTTGGGATCGGTTGGAGGATAGGGTGTGTTTAGGATTGGATTTGCTTCATGAGATGGAGCATCAGGTTGAGAAGATTCGTGGGTATTTGGTTGCTGCCCATGATAGGCAGAAGAAGTATGCCATTGCTCATAGAGTCGATCACCAGTTTTCTGTCAGCATGTGTTCTTGAGAGTGCATCCGCAGAAGAGTCTAATCCGTTATGGAAAGGGATCTAAGTTGGTGCCTTTTTTGGTAGGCCCTTTTGAGATCCTTGAGAGGATAGGATTTGTTGCCTACCATATTGCATTACCGCCGAGTCTATCTCGCATCCATGATGTCTTTCATGTTTTTGTTCTTCGTCCTTATCATTGTGATGTGACCCATGTTCTTGATTGGAATGCTTTGCAAGTCAAGGATGTGAAGCTTTCCATGGAGCCCATGCACATCCTTCAGCATTGGGATTTGACCCTCAGGGGTCATACCATCGAGCAGGTAAGGGTCCTATGGGACCCCAGTGATGAGTCCCCTGCGACTCGGGAAGATGTAGCGAAGATGAGAGAGCTTTATTCTTATCTATTTTAGGCTTTGAGGAGTAAGCCTAGGCTTGGGGGGGAGGATTTAGTACCCCTCCTCGATTAGCCTCTTTTGTATGTTTGGAGTTACTTTAGTGACTATTTTGTGGAACATTATTATATTTGATTTGGATATTATGCGATGTTATTTCATGCTTTATCTAGATTTATGGTGTATGTTTTTATGCAGTATCTCAATGCTTATGAATAATGTTATTTCATGGATCTTTATCATGGACTGACACTTTTCCCTTATATTGTGATACATTATTTATATATTGCATGTTTGCAAGTATATTGGGATGTGAGGGGATGATTTTCCTTCACTCACCCCGGTGAGACAGGGAAAGTCACGATTCTCCTTCATCGGTGTGTGTGTCATGTCTATATATATATATTGGTCTATATGCACGTGTGGTTCTTTTGTGCAGGACATTGTAGGTACTAGTACTAGGTAGGTACGGGGTATTGACTCCACCTAGTTCCATAGGTCCGAGCATGCCTGATATATCCGATGGGAGTGGAGGAGATATTTGTTTTACCCTAGCTTGACCACAATTACACTTGTATGAGTATTTTCAGCTGGCTGTGTTTCCCTGTCTTGCTGTTATGCGTACCGTGGTGCCTTGGTTTGGTCATTTGGGAGTCGTTATTTGATCTATCTTGGTTTTGTGTGTTTCCGTTTATTTAAATGGTTATTTGATTTAAATGGATGATGCTATCTTGTGTTGGCGTAATCATTTAAATAATATGCTCTGTGATTATTGATTTATTTAAATTAATGATTGCCAGATTAAATGGCTAAATGGCTTAATTTATTGTACAAAGTTGCATAATGTGTTTTGTGGAACGAAATGATTAGTTGCTTAGCCATTTAAATGAAAAATACTTATGTTGGAAGAAATTATTTTGGATATAGAAATTAATAAAACCTTTCCTTTTTGCTTTTCCATTTGACTTTTGCTTTTTCATTTTTAATTGTTGGAAAATAATTTTTTGGAAAAAGGAATCTGATTGGATGATTAACTTCCAACCTAGAAAGTTTAGGTTAAAAGATAAATTTTCATGCTATTCTGGGGATTCATGGGAACAAGAGGAGGAGAATTTTTAAAGAGAAAAATCTGGAAAAACTTCCTAGAGGAGCTGGAAATTCAACCTGGTTGTAAGACTGGAATTTCTTCATCTCTTTGCTTGATAATTGCTTCAAGGTTGGAGGTTCCCTTCTTGTTTTGAATTTGATTTTTTTGAAATTTTCAGTTTGCTTCCTATGTGTGGAAATTTATGCAGTCTTCTTGTAGATGTTTATGGAATAATTGGATGGAAGAAATAGTGTTTATTATTGTTGGGTTTGTGAAATCTATATCACATGTTTACATTTAGGAAGGAAATGGTTCATTTCTCTATCTGATGTGTGTTTGATCTTGAAAATCAATTTCTTGTTTTACTTCTTCTATTTTGAATGAAGTAACTAGATTTAGCTTGCTGTGTGCTTTCTAGTTTCATGTTGCATAGATTTGGGGTCCTTGTGGGACTATATTTTATCTTTTACCTTGCTGGTAAATATCCATTTGAGAAAATTGGATTTGGCACTGTATGTGTGTGCCTATGAACTCATTCGGGAATGAATCATTTTCATGTTTAAATGATTTGGTGGAGTGTCGATTTTAATGCCTTGGAGGCATGCGTTTTTATTTGTTTCATAGAATTTATCGCTCACGTGATGGGCTTGTCTCATCACGTGAGTCAGCAGTGTCTACTACCTGCAGGTAGAAGAACTACTAGTCGGCATCACCGCTACGCAGTAGCAGTGGTACCAATTGATAGGACTACCACTGATTGGTAGCAACACTACCGATTGTTAGGATTGCTACCGGTTGGCAGCGGCTGCTACAAGCGGTAGTGGCACTACCGGTTGGCAGTACCACTACTGGTTGGTAGCAGTGGCTGTTACCGGCAGTAGCAACACTACCAGTTAGTTGGGCTATTACTAGTGGTAGCAGCACTACCAGCAGGTAGTATCTATTTCCTCGACAGTAGTACTACTATGGGTTGGCTTTTGCCACTTCTTGACCATGTGCCTTATCAGTGAAAACCGGTATGTGTTATAAAATAAATTTAATTTTTTTAAGTGAACATGTTGATGTGGTTGTTTTATGTTAAGCATAAATGGTGATTTTTCATGTGATTTTTATTATTTGGTTAATAAATTTACCAATGAAAATCAAGGCATGAGTTAAGAATTCAAATTGGTTAATTTGGGTATATTCTGGAAATGAATTAAATGCCTATTTCGAAATCATATTTTTATTCAGATGAATATTTAATATGGGTTTCATTTCTGATGGAATATTTATTTGGGAATTGAATAATGTGACTGCTGCAAGAGTGTTTTATTTCATTTTTCAATCAATGATGTTGCAACTGTATTATGTGTTGTTTTGGTATGCAGTTCAGTCATCCTGTGGAGGTGTTTTTGGTACCTTTGACCAAGAGATATATGTTGGCTTCATTATCTTAACCATTTAGTGTCTTTGCCTTGTGGTTAGCCAAGAGTTAGTATGTCCTTGTTTGACACTTGTTTCTGATAGTGGTGTTATGGTTGTCTTCTTCACCATAGGGTCCTTGGGGAGTGACCATGTTTGTTTAGTGTCCTTTGAGAGAGTGTCTTTCACATGGGGGTTGCGCCCAAAGTGGTAGGCATTATGACCCAGCGAAAGTTAGATAATAACTGGTAATCTAATGAACCAATTAGGTGGGTAGTATCATAACATTAATAAAGATAAGTGTACCTCATGCATAGGTGAGTGCTAGTACAGGGCTCATAATGTTGTGAGAAGGCCTGGAATGGAAAACCAACCACCTTGTCTTCATGAAAGGCTGGTAGGGTCTGCAAGAGACTTAGTTGGAACCGGAGGTTCGGGAGAGGTTACCAGGACAGTGAGCTAGGACCTATGGAGGCTGTACCATGGTATCCATCTTAAGCTATGTGATGACACTCTCTCATTTGGTTCACTTGTGTGGTTGTGATGCGGATTTTTGTGGGGTCATTTTGTGTTGTCATGGATTCATATTGTTTTGTCGACCATGTCATGCTTATGCTTTCTTGAGGGTCCTCAACTATCTCCTGGCATGGTGGGATGATTCCATTTGGGAATTACATGGTGGGGTGGTAGTGCCACTTCCCATCGAATGTTTAGAATTGTACCTTCATGCGAGGATTGGCTTCATAGGTGTTCCTATGGTTCATGACTCATGCTTCATCTCTTGTTGAAGATTATTGTTATTTGGAGACCCTTGTGGTGATTGTTTCATTTTACCATTGATCTTATGTATCCTTGTAGTTGGATGAAATCTATCCTTATATATTTATTGAAAATCTATGTATTGGAAGAGCAATGTAATCCTATATTGGGATGTTTTTATCATTTTCCCTTATAATGGTTGTAAATGCTCATTTAAGTGGAAATTATATTGTATCCTTTCAATTTTTCTATGATGAATCTCTATTTTCGTATGGCTTCTTGTGATCGTTGAGTTAATAATGCATATGTGGATTTATGATTTTGTGGAATTTTTTCTTGAAGTTAATTCTTCATTGGTAACTCTTAGGAATTGTAATTTAAGTCTTCTTCTTGTGTTCTCATGCATTTTGTGTAAATGCACTTATGATGTTTATACTTTTTAAAAAAAATTGTTTCACCCTTGTTGTGGGTTTTCCTTCAAGGTTCTTGGCGGGGCATTACAATTCAAGTCTTAAACCTGACATAATGTATTCCTTTCTGCATGTCCTATTTTGATTGGTAACACCATAGTTCCTTTAGAAGAACGCTCTTCTTCATCATAAGCCTTAATAGTTATTTTCTTCTTTGGATCTACTGCATTTTCTAAATTTCCCAAAGTCTTTATTAAACTTAATGCACAAATGTTTAAGCCAACTCCACCATCTATGAGTATGTGTTTGACAAGAGTTTTATGAATGGTGACTTCAACATGTAAGAGAGTATTGTGAGGGTCTTGCAAGGACATGTCATCATTTTCAGAAAATGATAAGCAATGAGGGGTCATAAGGTGTCCCACCATATTTTGTAACTGATCCACATCCAAGTCTTTTGAAACTATTGTTTCCATTAGAGGTTTTTCCAATATTTCCTTATGCATAGGTGAAAATTTTAGGAGCTCCAAAATTGATATTTGAGCGGGTATCCTTTGCAATTGTTCCACTAAGTTGTATTGTCTTGAAGTGGATGTTGATTCATTTGTTATACTCAGAAATGTAACCTTCGCTTTGCTTCTTGTAATGATGTTGATTGGTTCTAAAGGTGTTTTATCTTTAATGATGATGACATTTACCACATCATCATACGTATAAGTCTAATTCACTTTAGCTTTTCCTTTGTTGTCTTTTGATTTAGATTGTTCACCCTTTTCATAGTTTGGAAGTGGAGTTTTGAATGCTAGATTTGATTTGTTCATCTTATGACTATCCATTGTGATAGTTCCATTATCGATTAAATCTTGGATAAGGTGCTTCAATCTTTAACAATCATTAGTTTAGTGTCCTTTGTTTTGATGGTAATTGAAAAAATGATTTTCATTCCACCAATTAGGTTTGACTTGAGGTTCATAATTTCTTGCTTCTGGTAATGTAATCAATTTATTTGCAAGAAGAGTTTTCAAAGTTGATTCCAAGGGTTCTCCAATGTTTGTGAATTTCCTGTGAGGATTGGAGAAGAAAGACTTCACTAGTACAAAAATAACAATATATGACTAAAAAACTACCAAAAAATGTAGATAAATGACTAAATTTGATCACATGAGCATAGGTAGTTTATTTCCAGTCATAAATCAATTTGGTCATGTGACCACTGGTTGTTTTGAATGATCCATTTGGTCATCGATTTGGTCATTGATTTGGTCATTGTTTTGGTCATCGATTTGGTCATTGATTTGGTCATATATTTAGTCACTAATTTAATCATATATTTAGTCACTAATTTAGTCATATATTTAATCATTAATTTAGTCATTGATTGTTGTTATCTGGTCATTTATTTAATCATGATAGTCACTAATTTAGTCACTAATTTAGTTATATATTTAATCATTAATTTAGTCATTGATTGTTGTTCTTTGGTCATTTATTTAGTCATGTTAGTGATTTATTTAGTCATATATTAAGTCATTAATTTAGTTATATATTGAGTCATTAATTTAATCATTGATTGTTGTTAATGTTGGCATTATGTGAACCAGTATGAGGACATAATGACATTGTATGTTGTAACTGATGTCAATATGTTGCAAAGCTGTGAACCGACATTTGTGCCAAAGTGAAGTGGTGTGCTTGTTCAAGGTGAACCGACATGTGGTTATGGGAACCGACACATGGAAGCGTTGTATGACATGTGGTTTTGGTTGAAGTGCTTCAAGCCTGTGTGGTTCAACCGGTGACTTTGTGCGATGAGTTGGCATGATAACAAAGAACAAGATCATGTTGCCAGGTAAGCCTTGTGTGCATGAAGGATCATGCATGAAGAAGATCTTGCCTACTACCTCGGGAATATGAGAAGACTGTAAAATGGTGATAACGTGTGATGGGTTATCAGCCACCATGAAAACGGTGGAAAATGAATGATGGATATTAATATAGTATGCTCAACAGTTAGGATTGAACCATTTGAATTCCTTAACCTATTAGGTTTAGGGTTTAGGGTTTATGCTACTAACCTAACTATTTTCTATAAGGTCGATGTTGTGACTCTTTCTAGGGTTGTTGGCAAAAGTTGTGTGTGAGTATCCAAGAGAAGGGATACGTGATTCTTGCCAGACCAAAAGGAGAGAAGTGATACCTGCAGAGTGTAAGTGCAGAAGGAAAAGAGGAGCTTAAGTGGATCTGCATTGGCATTGAGTGCTATTACCAGATCATTATAATACCTGTTGATCTCTAACCACCTCAATAGTTGGAAAATCCCTTAACAGGGTAGCCTTAACCGGCTTGCTGTAAATCCTTTAACAAGGCAACTCTAAGCTACTGAGTTCAAAGTCCTTTAGCTATTGGGTTCTTGAAATCCTTTAACAAGGTAACCTTTAACAAGGTTTAACCCTTAATCAGGTATTGTAGCCATCCCTTAACTGGGTGATCTCTAACAGGATTGATTCCTAGTAGAACCTATTGTAATGTCTCTAACCGAACAAGGCTTCTAACAGAGCGGACTTCCAAAGAGTTCAAAAATAGCTTGTGGGTATTCATCCCCACCATGGTTTTTCCCAGTTGGGTTTCCACGTGAAAAATATGTGTGTCATGTGTGACACTTTTATCTTGTGATGCTTTGCTATTGTTTGTCAAGCATATGATAGTTCTGTGTTTTATGCCTGTCAATAAAATATGTTGAACTAGTTGTTATTATGATCTGATGATAGATCACCTATTTATGCATAAGGGTGAAATGGTAGTGTAGTCTCAAGTTGAGTGAAAGGATAAGTGAGTAACTGGTTAATGCTTGTCTCAGACATTCTTAGCTTTACTGGTTGCACTCTTTTTCAAATCGGTATCTCTGTCTCCTAGTCTTTTGAAGTGTTTGTTGTCAAACCGGTTTAAGACTGTATTTTTGTCTGTACTGATTCACCCCCCCCTCTCAGTACTGGTTTGGTACTATTTTCTCATCATTGAGTTATCAATTGGTATCAGAGCATCCTCCAGGTCCTCTGTGTTATAAGCTTAACCACTTGAGGTAAAGATCCCATTCAAATGATGAAGAGGGAAGGTCCAAAGTTTAACAGGGAAAATTTTAGTATATGGAAAGACAGGATGAAGATATTCATTAGAAGCATGGATGCTCAACACTGGAGCTATATTGAGAATGTCTATGTTGCCCCTACCGGTACTCTCACCGATGACCAAAAGAGAGAGATACAAGAAAATGGGAAAGTCATGGAAGCCCTAATTAGTAGTTTATCTGACATTGAGTTTATTGATGTTCAGGACAAGGTAAATCCCAAAGAGGTATGGGATGCTCTTGAAAATATCTATGGCAGTGATGAACATGTAAAACAGGCTAAGGAAGAAAGCTTGAGAGGGAAGTTTGAAGATATGTGGATGGTTGAAGGTGAGACCATTCAATAGTATGGAATAAGAATCAAAACCGTTGTTGGAGATATCAAGAGTGCAGGTGGTAAAATAGAAGATTCCACTATGGTAAGCAAAGTCCTGAGATCCCTATTGCCAGTCTATGCAATAAGGGTTGCTGCTATTTAGGAGCTAAGATTAATAGACAAGACTAAGGTATCCTTGGACTCCATCATAGAAAATTTGACAGCCTATGAGCTAAATAGTTTTGATGGCAGTGTTCAAAAGTCTAAATCAGCTTTTAAAGCTTCTGCTATGCCATCCAGAAAAGGAAAAGAAGCTAACACTAGTGGTGAACCAAGACAGAGCAAAGAAATGGATGATGAGGAGATTTTGATGGCATTTGAAGCTCTCATTTCCAAGAAACTTCCTAAGGGAACCAGAAAATACAAAGGTAGGCTACCTTTGAAAAGCTTTTCTTGCAACTGGATATGACATATTGTTGTAAACTGTCCTAATGACAACAACAAGGACAAACCAGAAAGGTTCAAAAAATTCAAAGGAGGAAATTGGAGAAACTATTTTGTGGTAGTTGATGAAGGTGTCATAGATGAAGAATCAGAGGATGAAGAAAATGAAGATATTATGTTTGTTGCTGTCAAAGAAGATGTGTCAGACAAGAAGGCTCTTGTCTCCCAGTTTGATAATTCCAATGAGTGGATCATTGATAGTGGTTGTTCTCACCATATGACTGGTGATCGAAGCAAGTTTCTATCCTTGTAGGAGTATGATGGTGGTGTGGTCTGCTTTGGCAATGATGTACCATGCATGATCAAAGGCAGAGGGTCCATCTCTCTAAATGGAAAGAGTAGTGTTGACAATGTGTACTGGGTTGATGGTCTCAAACACAACTTTCTGAGTGTTGCCCAGTTGAATGACAGTGGCCTAACTCTAGAATTCAAGAATGGAGTTTCCAGAATCAAAGGAAAAGATGGTGAATTGGTGGCCATTGGCATGCAGACCAAAGGTAACCTATTTCATCTGAATGCAAATATAGGTACATGTCTTATGGCTAAATTTGATGATAGATGGATATGGCATAGGAGACTCTGCCATGTAAACTTTGATAACATTGTAAAGGCTAGTAAGATCAAGGCAGTTAGAGGGTTGCCGGTGCTAAGCAAACTAGATAATACCTTGTGCAGAGAGTGTCAATAGGGGAAAATGTCTTCCTCAACCTTTAAAGGTAAATCTTTCACTGCTGACAACTTTCTTGATCTTGTGCATACTGATTTATGTGGTCCTATGAAAACTAGAAGTGTGTAGGGTGATAGGTACTTCATGATTCTCACTGATGACTGCTCAAGAATGATGTGGGTCACATTCTTGAAAGACAAGTCTGAAGCCTTTGTAAAGTTTAAAGCTTTCAGAGCATTAGTGGAGAAGGAAAGGGGTAAAAGGATCAAGTGCCTGAGAATTGATCAAGGAGGGGAATTCACTTCCACTGAATTCAAGAAGTACTATGAAGAACATGGCATCAAGAGGCAATTGTCTGCCCCTTAGACTCCACAACAGAATGGCCTAGCAAAGAGGAATAAATAGACTATGGTTGAAGTAGCTAGAACCATGTTGATTCAAGGAAAGGTAGCTCACACCTTTTGGAGAGAAGCAGTGAGCACTGCAATCTACACAATGAATGGGGTACTCATTAAGAAATGCAATGATAAAACTCCTTATGAGTATTGGACCGTTAAGACACCTATGGTTAGCTACTTTAGAATGTTTAGTAGCAAATATTACATCAAGAGAAATGAACACCAGAGCAAATTTGATGTGAAATGTGATGAGGGAATATTCTTAGGATATTCCACCAAGAGCAAAGCTCTCAAGTGTTTCAACAATAGGACTCAGAGAATTGTGGAAAGAATCAACGTAAGAGTTGATGAAACCTCTAAGAAAACTGAGGAAACCAGTAATGAGCAAGTGGTAAGTGAACCAGTTGCAACCTTCTGGGAACCAGTTGTCAGTCAATCGAGTACCAGTAACAGTGTTCCTACACTAGCAGATGTAGATACTTATATTGATGGAGATGATGATGAAAAAGAAAAGAAAGAGGAATCTATAAAGACCATTCCTCAGTATGTCAAGCTGAATCATGATCCTAAGCAAATCATAGAAGATAAGGATGCAAGAATCCTTACAAGAAGAAAAGTCAGAGAAAAGTCATGTATGATCTCTAAATTCAAGCCTAAAAAATTCAAAGAGGCACCTAAGGATGAAGACTGGATCAAGGCAATGGAAGAGGAACTTGACCAGATAGAGAAAAATGGTACATGGTCCTTGGTACCCAGACCGGAGCACAAAAATGTCATTGGTACCGAATGGGTCTTCAAAAATAAGCTGAATGAGGATGGCACAGTGATTAGAAACAAAGCCAGACTGGTGTGCAAAGGATATGCCCAAGAAGAAGGAGAAGACTATGGTGAAACCTTTTCTCCTGTAGCCAGATTGGAAAGAGTTCGTATGCTTCTTGCATATGCAGCTTGTAAAGGCTTCAAAGTATATCAAATGGATGTAAAATATGCATTCCTAAATGGTGTACTTGAAGAGGAGGTGTATATAGAGCAACCAGATGGGTTTGCCCTATTTGAAGATAGTGACATGGTGTGTTGGCTACATAAAGCCTTATATGGTCTAAAGCAAGCACCTAGAGCATGGTATGAACACCTGCATTCCCATCTTGTGAAGATTATATTTGAGAGAACAAGTGAAGATAGCAATATCTACTTGAAGCCTGAAGGAGATCAGATCCTGATCTGTGAGGTATTTGTTGATGACATTATCTTTGTTGGAGATGACAAGATGAGTCATGAGTTTGCAGATGAGATGAAGAAAGAGTTTGAGATGTCACTCATAGGGGAGATTAAGTTCTTCATTGGACTGCAGATCCAGTAGATGAGAGATGGAATCTTTATCACTCAGTCCAAGTATGTCAAAAAGGTGTTGAAGACCTTTGGCATGGAAGATAGCAAACTGGTTGGTACACCGATGGTGACCAGTTGTAAACTATCCAAAGGGATGACTTAGCATTGGTTGATGAGAAGGAATACCGATCAATGATTGGTAAATTGCATTATGTAGTGCATAGCAGACCAGATATTGCACATGCAGTTGGCATTACTACAAGGTTCCAGAAAAGTCCAAGAGAATCCCACTTGGTTGCAGTCAAGCGGATTCTTAGGTATCTAAAGGGAACTGTTGACTATGGATTGTGGTATCCATATAGCAAGGATTTCAACTTGAAAGTGTTCACAGATGCTGATTGGGCTGGTAATGTAGATGATTGAAAGAGCACAACCAGTGGTGCATTCTTCCTTGGTGGTAGACTGGTCTCCCGGATGAGTAAAAAGTAGAGTTGTATCTCTCAGTCTATAGCAAAAGCAGAGTATGTTGCAGCTTTCATGAACTACACTCAGACAATTTGGATGAAGCATGTATTGAATGGCTTCAAAGTTCCTGTATCTGAACTAGTAAGTATATTTTGTGACAATACTAGTACAATTAATATCTCCAAGAATCTAGTTTTACATTCTAGAACCAAGCACTTTGAGCTTAAGTATCGTTTCTTGAGGGAAAAGGTTCAGAACAAAGAGATTGCACTGGAACATGTTTTTAGTAAGGAGCAGTTAGCAGACATATTCACCAAGCCTCTCCCAAAGACTACATTTACATACTTAAGAGGTGAATTAAGGGTACTGCCCCTTCAGGAGGTGAACTAAAAGCATATGCTCCACATCAGTCAGGTATTGCATAGTCAAATTTATTTTGGATTGATGTGTTGAACGATGCTACTCCTCAGTGGGAGCAACATAATGGAACAGGGAAGCTTGTGCCTCCACTTTGGCATTGTTTCCAAAGGGGGAGAAGATGTGAAGTAGAGAAGATATCTGTAGAAATTGGGGGAGAAGATGTGAAGCGGAGAGATATCTTTGTATATTACCATCAATGCCAAAGGGGGAGATTGTTGGCATTATGTGAACTAGTATGATGACATAATGACATTGTATGTTGTCATTGATGTCAATATGTTGCAAAGTTGTGAATTGGCATTTATGCCAAAGTGAAGCAGTGTGCTTGTTCAAGATGAATCGGCATATGGCTATGCAAACTGGCACATGGAAGCATTGTATGACTACCGGTTGCTAGTCTCAACTTTAGGGTTTCCAGTTGAAGTGCTTCAAGCCTGTGTGGCTCAATCGGTGACTTTGTGCGATGAGTTAGCATGATAAAAATGAACAAGATCATGTTGCCATGTAAGCCTTGTGTGCATGAAGGATCATGCATGAAGAAGATCTTGCCTATCTACATCAGGAATATGAGAAGACTGTAAACCGGTGATAATGTGTGATGGGTTATCAGCCACCATGAAAATGGTGGAAAACGAACGATGGAGATTAATGCAGTATGCTCAACGGTCAGGATTGAACCATTTGAATTCCTTAACCTATTAGGTTTAGGGTTTAGGGTTTATGCTACCAACCTAACTATTTTCTATAAGGTCGATGTTGTGACTCTTTCTAGGGTTGTTGGCAAAAGTTGTGTATGAGTATCCAAGAGAAGGGATACATGATTCTTGCCAGACCAAAAGGAGAGAAGTGATACCCACAGAGTATAAGTGCAGAAGGAAAAGAGGAGCTTAAGTGGATCTACATTGGCATTGAGTGTTGTTACTATATCATTGTAGCACCTGTTGATCTCTAACCACCTCAATAGTTGGAAAATCCCTTAACAAGGTAGCCTTAATCGGCTTGTTGTAAATCCTTTAACAGGGTAACTCTAATCTACTGAGTTTGAAGTCCTTTAGCTATTGAGTTCTTGAAATCCTTTAACAAGGTAACCTTTAACAAGGTTTAACCATTAATTGGGTATTGTAGCCATCCCTTAACTGGGTGATCTCTAACAGGATCGATTCCTAGCAGAACCTATTGTAATGTCTCTAACCGAACAAGGCTTCTAACAGAGTGGACTTCCAAAGAGTTCAAAAACAACTTGTGGGTATTCATCCCAATCGTGGTTTTTCCCAGTTGGGTTTCCACATGAAAAATATGTGTGTCATGTGTGATGCTTTTCTATTGTTTGTCAAGCATATGATGGTTCTGTGTTTTATGCCTGTCAATAAAACATGTTGAACTAGTTGTTATTATGATCTGATGATAGATCACCTATTTATGCATAAGGGTGAAATGGTAGTATAGTCTCAAGTTGAGTGAAAGGCTAAGTGAGTAACCAGTTAATGCTTGTCTAAGACATTCTTAGCTTTACCGGTTGCACTCTATTTCAAACCGGTGTCTCTGTCTCCTAGTCTTTTGAAGTGTTTGCTGTCAAACGGGTTTAAGACTGTATTTTTGCTTGTACTGATTCACCCCCCCCCCCCCCTCTCAATACTGGTTTGGTATTATTTGCTCATCATTGAGTTATTAGTTAAATGGTCATTTATTTAGTCATCATAGTCATTATTTTTGTCCTTATTCTAGTCATATATTTACATCCATTGGTAGTATATTTAATCATTTTATAATACAAAAATAATTTAAGATTAAACTTGAACTAGATCATAAAAACAAATAAAAATATTACATATATGAACAAGATACATGTTAGAATTAAAAGATTGATTGAACACCATGACAAACAAGGTACTCTGAAATAAAAAAAATATAATGCAAATATGTATATATAAATCAAGTTATAAGATGTCAAATTTGTCCAAGGGTATATATGTAAATATAATAAAAAATGTCAAAGTTGTCTAAGAGTTTCCAACTCTTTCGAAATATTCAAAAAAATGCATAAAACAATAAGAAACATGATAAACATATTCAATTATATCATTTTCTACAAATATTTTAATGGCCACCTTGCGAAGGTTCCCTCTTTCTCTTTTAGATGGATGGCTCCATCTATTTTGTCTCATAAGGAAGAGGTATGTTACTTGTGACCATTAAAATGTTCACATTTGCATTGCCTGTTCCTTTTAAGTTTACTCCATGTAGAATAGATAGGGAGTGAATCATCCCAATGCCAACAACAACACTATCAAATTGATCCAACAACCCAACTTTATCACCTTCATTGAATTTATCAGTAGATTTCTACAAAAAGAAAAAAGAACACGTTATATTAATACATATGTAATGATTACCCTTATTTCCATAATAAAACAACCATTAATTTAATAGTGTGTGTGTTAAAATAACTAAAAAAGAAAATTTCAAAAAAATTGTAATGATTGTACAGCTAAAAAAAAAGACATCTAGCAGACCAAAGTTATGAATTTACTGTAATAGTCATACAATTATAAGAAATACTACAATGTCATTAAAAGTAGTTTTATGCACACATTTTCTTATATTATTCTCCATAACAGTCTAATTATAGACATTATTTTGTGTCATAGACTTAGTGCCAGGTTCTGAAACCTATTAGGTTGGATGGAGGCATGAATCCACTTCATTTTGGCTTTTGAATCACCTGATTCCATTAAGTATTGGCTTAGATATTCACATTTTAGTGGAAGGCTATCAAAACCCTTATTAGCGTTATTAATGCATGATAGCTTTGGTATGATAAATGATTGAATGAGAGATAAATTAAGTCTCTCATTCAATCATTTATCATATTGATAAACCATCAAGAAAACATCAAGCTATTTTCATCTGATAATCATTCCTCTCTATATCGGATCTACTTAGTCAATCAATATTGATAGCATGGTATATCAGTGATCACTGATGGTTATTCGGGTTAACTATGTATTCCGATTCACATCAGATGTGTTCCTTGCAATAAGAAAATAATTATCAAGTGCTTTCGGGTGGCAAAGTATGCACCGCTTGGGATGTATAACCTTTAGTTAGTGATCGGTGTTAATTAACATAGACACCGATTCCCATCGGTTAATATGCCACGCTAATCCCATCGTAAATACCAATTAGCATATACACTATATTACGTGAACCTCGATTACTATCGGGCTGGTAATAAGTTAAACACCGGTTGATAACATATACCAAGGGGTGTGATCAAGGAGTGTCTTGATTGGTCATGTCCATAAGACATGACCAATCAAGGCACTGCTTGATCCTCCCTCTTGCATATATGTATCATTTGATATTTGTGAAGAGGATATTGAAATCAAAAAATACTCCTCTCACCTATCAAATAAAGAAGATAGTCAAATTCATAATAGAGATAGAAAATTACATAGATATAGAGAATACATTAAGAATACATCTTGCATATTGAATTGTAAATTGAACATCATTTACATGGTATCAGAGCTATAGTTAAATCGAACCTGAGGCTATTCAATTTTACATAAAATTAAAAAAAGCATATATTCAACATCACAATTCTCTCAATGGCTAGTGCTATCAGATTTGAAGACAGACTCAGAGGAGGGGATGACTTCTTAGCATGGAAATTTAGAATTCAAATGATTCTATAAGAAAATAAAGTTGAATCATTCGTAAAGACTGAAACTGAAGAACCTGAGACTGAACCTGACAAAGCAATTTGGAGAGAAGGAAATGATAAGGCCATTAAAATCATAGTTGATGGAGTAAGAAACAATATAATGCCCATTATAAGGAAACATGAAACAACCTTCAACATGTTCAAAGCACTTGAAGATGCCTTTGAGATATCTAATGCGAGTAGAACCTTGGCTTTAAAACAAGAAATAAATCACATAGCCATGATAAAAGGAGAATCAGTCAATGCCTACTTCATGCAAATATCTACCCTAAGGGATGAACTGGCAACCCTTGGATATGAGATCCAAAGCAAATATTTAACCCTCATTACTCTAGATGTGTTGCTTAGCATATGGGAACCATTAGTCCAAGGCATCAGTGCAAGGGATGAATTCCCAAAATTCGACAGGCTAAAGGTTGACTGTCTCCAAGAGGAATCAAGGCAAAATAAGAAATGGATCAAACAAAAGAATATAAATGAATATCTTCAAGTTCTAAATACGACCTCAAACAAGAAAGGCAAGAAGAAGCAATTCAGGAAGAGAAAGGGTTGTCATGGCAAGAACTCCTTCAAGAAGGACCTTTCTCAGATTCAATGCTACAAATGTGACAAATTTGGGCACTATGTTGCCAAATGTCTAGAAAGAGCTAAGAAAGCCACATTTGCCAAAATAGGAAAATATAAAAGGGAAGAGGACTTTGAGAAGTATGGACTCTATTTAGCACTCACAAACCAAACATAAAACAAAGTGAACTCCTAGGTGATCGACAGTGGCTCATCCAGACACATCATAGGATTCAAAGAAGTACTAGACTCCATGAAAGAGGAGAATGATGAGGAAGTAACTATCGGAGATGATTCTACACACCCAGTTAAAGGAGTTGGAACCTGCACCATCAAACTAAAGTCAGGTGTATCATTACAACATAGAGGAGTATTATATGTTTTGGGCATCAAGAGAAATCTAGTCTCAATATCAGCACTAGAGGACAATGGATACAAAGTAACCTTCATGGACAACAAAGTATTGGCTTGGACAAAGAACTCATCCATCAAGAAAGCTAAAACAATTGGTCAAAGACAAGGCTATTTATATGAGCTATGTACAGAGCCAAACTTAGGCTTAATTCATGAAACTACAGATGCCAATGAAATCTGGCATAGAAGACTAGGCCACCTAAATTTTAGAGCTTTATCGACAATCAGAGACCTTGTCATAGGTCTACCTAAGTTAAAGCAATATCATTCAGGGGCATGCACAGGATGTGCCCTAGGTAAAAATACTAAGGGTGCTTTTCAAAATAGTACTAGGAAAACAAGTAAAATTTTAGAGTTAGTTCATTCTGATGTATGCGGACCTATGTCCGTACCTTCATTGGGGGGTTTTTGTATCATGTAATATTTGTTAATGACTACTCTAGGAAAACCTAGATCTACTTTCTGAAATGTAAAGAATTTGAAGAGATCCTTAATAGGTTTAGAGAATTCAAATCACTAATAGAGAACTACACAAGAAATAAAATTAAAACCCTAAGAGCTGATAATGGGGGGAATACACATCAGAATTATTTAAAGAGTTTTGTAAAAATTTAGGGATTAAGAGGGAGTTAACAATACCTTATAATCCTCAACAAAATGGGATAACTGAAAGGAAAAATAGGACAATCATTGAGGCTGCCAAAGCTATGATTCTTGATCAGAATCTAAATGTCAATCTTTGTGTAGAAGCAACTAGCACTATTGTATATATTCAAAACAGATGTCCTCACTCTCATCTCGAAGATAAGACCCCTGAGGAAGTATTTACTAAATCAAAACTTGACATTAGCCACCTTAGGATATTTGGATGCCCTGTCTATATTCATGTACCTAAGGAGAAAAGATTAAAATTAGAGCCTTCTGGAAAAAGAGAAATCTTTGTAGGATATAGTGAAACCTTCAAAGCCTATAGGATCTATATAATTGGTCAAAAGAATATTGAACTAAGCAGGGATGTGATCTTTGAAGAAGACTTAGCATTCAAAAGAGCCCAAAGCTCTCTAGACCCTGAAGTCTATATCCCCACCCCTAGCATAGATAGAGATCCTATTCCTGAGCTTCAGAGGAAGAATCTTGAGGAAACTATAAGTGAAACTCAAAGTCCACCTAGAGAAAACCTCAAGAAAATACCACTATGGGCCACCAAGACTATAGCAGAAACTCAAAAATTTGTTGCTCCTTCAGGGACCTTCAGGGAAAGCAAAAGACCTAACAAATTCACTAGCTATGTTGCTCTTATGAATGATCTCTCTAAAGAAGAACCAAACAATGTATCAGAAGCTTTTGAACATCAAGTATGGAAAGATGCTATGTTTGAAGAGTATCAATCTATTATGAAAAATGATGTCTAGGAGATCGTTCCTAGGCCAACTAAGAAATCAATTGTTTCATCTAAATGGCTTTTTAAGATCAAACATGGTGCAGACAGTAGTATTGAAAAACACAAAGCTAGATTTGTATCTAGAGGGTTCTCACAAAGGAAAGGAATAGATTATGAAGAAACTTTTGCACCTGTTGCCAGATATACATCAGTAAGAGTTGTATTAACCATTGCAACAGCTAAGGGTTGGAAGGTACACTAGATGGATGTTAAGACAACATTTATAAATGGTGAGATCTCAGAAGAAGTCTACCTAGAGCAACCTGAAGGGTTTGAAATTTATAATATGGATTCTCATGTGTGCAGACTCAAGAAATCTCTCTATGGGCTTAAATAGGCTCCCAGGGCTTGGTATGAAAGAATTGACACCTATCTCTCAGGACTAGGCTTCTCTAAAAATGATGTAGATCCTAATCTCTACTACAAAAGAAATAAAGGTGATATGCTAATGTTGATTTTATATGTTGATGACTTATCAATCACAAGAAATGATCATCTTATAGATCAATGCAAGAAAGATCTATCCAAAGAATTTGATATGAAGGACTTAGGACTCCTTCATTACTTCATAGGATTGGAAGTATGGCAGAATCCTGACAACATTATACTAAACCAAGGAAAGTATACCTTGGATATTTTGAAGAGATTCAGAATGATAAACTATAGGCCCATGACCTCTCCTATGGAAACCAATTTACATAAACTTAAAGAAGCAACAATAGAGTCACAACCCATTGACTCTACTCAATATAGACAAATGATTGGGTCCTTGATGTATCTAGTGAATACAAGGCTAGATATCTATTATGCAGTTAATGCCTTAAGTCAATTCATGTGTGAACCTAAGGAGATACACCTGGTTGCAGTAAAACATATCATGAGATACCTACAAGGTACCCTAAACCTTGGTCTCAAATATGAGAAAGTTGACATAAACCTACATGGATTTATAGATTCAGATTGGGTTGGAAGTGTAACTGACAGAAAAAACACTTCAGGGTGTTGCTTCAGTCTACGTTCAGCCATGATATCTTGGATCAACAGGAAGCAGTACTCTGTAGCTCAAAGCTGCACTGAGGCAGAATACATTGCAACTTCTATGGCTGCTCAAGAGGCAGTATGGCTTAGGAATTTTCTTGTGGGGTTGTTTGGAGAACCTATGAAACCCACTATTATACACTGTGACAATCAAAGCTGCATAAAACTTTTAGTTAATCTAGTGTTCCATGATAGATCCAAGCATATTGAGATCCCATACCACTATGTGCAAGATATGGTAGACAAAAATGTGATTCAGTTAGAATATGTTTGTACAGGAGATCAAACAACAACTATTCTAACCAAACCTCTTTCCAGAGTGAAGGTTGATCACTTCAGAAAAGGTTTAGGTATGATAGAAAGGTAATTTGCTTTTTAATCTGTATTTACATATCAATAAGATGTTTAATGTGTAAACCTCTTTGTCATGATAGGACTTTTTGGATTTTTATCCCTTAGGTTCATATCTAAGAGGTGATGATCTCTCAATATAATGAACACTTGTATGGAGACATTATAAGGTGACGATCTTATAATGTCCAAACCAGTTATCATGTTGGATCTTTGGTGTGTCATGGATGAGCCATGATTGTGTTATGGTAAAACATTTATATGAGATATTAGTGCACCTACCACAACTTGGATAAAGATGATAATTGAATATTTTCACATATGATTATCCTTAAGTATTGTGTGCTTAGGCAATACTGATATCACATGCTAAGGTGATATCCTGTCATGACAAGATTAATGTGATTGACACTTTGTATCACGTGTTTAGGTGATACTTCATATCATTTTATTAGGTGATATGATTCCCTAGAAAGTTAGATTGTGTGAAGGAATGGTAACTATCATTTGAATTGTGATGCTTGATATACTGCTCTCATTTATCTTACCTAGCTAAGAGGGAGTGTTAATGCATGATAGCTTCGGTAAGATAAATGATTGAATGAGAGATAAATGAAGTCTCTCATTTAATCATTTATCATATAGATAAAACATCAAGAAAACATCAAGCTATTTTCATATGATAATCATTCCTGTCTATATCGAATCTACTTAGTCAATCAATATCGATAGCATGGTATATCAATGATCACTGATGGTTATTCAGGTTAACTATGTATTCTGATTCACATCAAATGCATTCCTTTCAATAAACAAATAATTATCAAGTGCTTTTGGGTGGCAAAGTATGCACCGCTTGGGATGTATAACCTTTAGTTAGTGATCAGTGTCAATTAACATAGACACCAATTCCCATCGGTTAATATGCCACGACAAACCCATTGTAAATATTGATTAGTATATACACTATGTTATGTGAACCTTAATTAGTATCGGGTTGGTAATAAGTTAATCACTGGTTGATAACATATACCATGGGGTGCAATCAAGTAGTGTCTTGATCGGTCATGTCCATAAGACATGACCGGTCAAGGCATTTCTTGATCCTCCCTCTTGCATATATGTATCATTTGATATTTGTGAAGTGGATATTGAAATCAAAAAATGCTCCTCACCTATCAAATAAAGAAGATAGTTAGATTCATAATAGAGATAGAAAATTACATAGATATAGAAAATACATTAAGAATATATCTTGCATATTGAATTGTAAATTGAACATCATTTACAAGTGTAACCCGAGAGGCATTAAAATGTAACCAAAAAAGCCTTTCTATGAAAGAGCGATGTCGAGGAAATAAAAAAGGCACCTAGAGACACTAAAGTTTCATCAAAAACCCAACATCGATGAAAATAACAACGGTCTTGCCGAAGAAAACTTTTTCGATGAAAGGATGATGTCAGAAGAATTGAATGAACTCTTGGTGAAGGTAAAGTTTCATCGAAATATGTATTGCGATGGGAACATGCCAAATTTTAATGAAAGAAACTCGTTGATAAAACAAGGGTTTTGATGAATGGGATAAACAACCTATCTACATAGCATGTTCCATCAAAACAAAAAGAAAGTGAGACAAGCACATCATCTTGACCCTCAAAGTATCTATCAAAAGATCGAGTTCCATCAAAGTATCCGGTTCCATGATAATGGGCATGGTCTCATAGAGATGGTTGTTGGACACAATGGATTACTGAGATGGGGGTGAATCAGTGATTTAAACAAGTTTTACTTAATCAGAGCTATATTGGTTCAATATGAAATAAATAAAATGCATACCAGTTACCAAAGCAATGCAAACAAGGTGTGTAGGAGAAATATCTAAAAGAGTAATAGAACACACACATGAAGATGCAACACATAACACCAGATTTACGAGGAAAACCCAATATGGGAAAAACCTCAAAGAGAATAGCTACTAGAGATCTTCTACTCCAATCTAGCCTCACAATGAAAAGATCTGATTAAGGGCACCAACCCCTAATTTATGAGCACCAACTCAAAGGATCACCAACCCCTACACATTTTATAGGCTACAACCTAAAGGAGCTACAAGCCCTGTGCTAAGCACCTACTCAGTGAAAACAATATGAAAACTCAGATACACAAATGAGATCCCTGCTGCAAATGAAGTTTTGCAACCCTTCAAATCTTTGCCCTACTAGTTTCTATCTTACTAGTTTGTGTTAAATCAACACACACTGCAACTTATCCTTTCTGCTTGTTTTAACTCTGCTAAATATTCTCTCCCTCTGCTTTGCTGAATTCAACTCACACTTGGTCACTCTCTATCAGGTAGTGCTTCTTTTGGTTTGTCACCTCTACATTCTATGCTCACTATGCTGATTTTTTCCTTACACCAGTTTACCCTGCTTCTCCTTACCGATACAATCTTCACTTACAAACACTTCAGATGTTTATCTCTTCAGCTCTCAGCAATTTCACTCTATCCTTCACCCTTCAGCAACAACAACTATTTGTCTTAGGTCTCCATATTTAAACTGAATCTTTCCCACTAAAAACCAATTCAAACAGAGGGCGGCTAGGGTTTCCTTGTACGGACCAAATTTGCATCCAATCTAATCTGATCCACCTTGGATTACACACCTTCTTTGGAGGGATAGGCCATCACGTGTTTTTTGTCTATCCAAAGTATGTTTGCTAAGAATAGAAAACCTGACCTTGATTTCCCACGTTGAAATCTGTTGACACATTTATAACCTAGTTGTTTCCTTCTCAAGGTCCTCTTGCAATCTGATTTCCTTTCTTTGATCTAGGCGCTAACAACTCCTTGATCTTTCTTTGTCATTCATTCTTCCTCAAGCTGCACCAATCTATCATCGACCCATGATTTGTGGTTATTTTATTTAATATTGACTAATTGCTCCAACAACCATTTTGATGAAAACTTCACCGACCTCTGCATGCTTGCCACCTTAGCTCCACATGGCATCACATCGGGATACACTTAGCTCACCGACACAAGGCTCATTTTAAACTTGATCATTCAAAAATTCCTCATACTGACACAAGCCCTTACTGGTAAAACCTTCTCCTGCTGCTATCCGGCAACATACACTACATCGGTAGCTCAACTTCACCTCTAGTGGTTTGTGATCTCTTTGACATTCTGCCTCTTCATCACAAACATTATCACAAACAAACAACCAACCTTCATACCGGTTACAACTTGTCATGCCAACACACAAATTTATATCACCTCTTACCGATGATGTCATAGACAATCTCAATACCTGCTTGTCTTCCACACCTTCATACCAGTTTTTTAATCCACCATACCGATTGACAAGCCTTCATGTTAATATTCCTTATGTCAATTCAATATTATTCATACCAGGTTGACATAACCTACCAGTAGATTGCAATACTAGTTGACATCAATGACAATGCAATGCCAACAATCTCCCCCTTGGCATTGATGTCAATATTTTCTATTCCAATTTCTCTCCCCCTTGGCATTGATGTCAATATTTTCTATTCCAGTTTCTCTCCCCCTTTGACAATAATGGCAAAGGGAACCTTAGTTTGACACTAATAATCTCTCCCTTGTCTACATCTGGTTCGGACACATTCTCCCCCTGTGTCCATACTTCATGATTCAAGATCATAAGATAGTAACAATTGTTGACTCCCCCTGAACCATACATCCTCCTACACATTTAAGTGTTGGCGGATGGTGGGAAAACTCCCATATTTTATCTCAAGTACTCAAATGGGCCCAAAGGATGTGGCTTGGTAAATATGTCAGTAATCTGCTCACTAGTTGGAACATATTCTACACTAACCCACTTGTCTGCTACCTTCTCCCTCAAGAAGTGATACTTGATTGCAATGTGTTTTGTTCTTGAGTGCATTAATGGATTCTTGGAGATGTTGATTGCACTTGAGTTATCACACTGGATTGGAATAGGATCTAGTATCTCCACCTGTATATCCTTCAATGTCTTCTTCATCCATAGCACTTGTGAACAAAATGTAGAAGTAGCTATATATTTGGCCTCAACAGTGGATAATGACACTAAGTCTTTCTTCTTTTTGTGCCATGATACTAACCGGTCCCCTAAGTAGAAAGCACCCCCACTTGTACTTTTTCGATCGTCAATACTTCCTGCCCAATCTGCATCATTATAAGCCTACAAAGAGAAGTCTCCTTTCTTTGGATACCAAAGGCCATAACTAATAGTTCCTTGTAGATACTTGAAGATTATCCTGACTTCATTTAAGTGAGACTATTTAGGATCATCTTGGAATCTTTCTACCATGCAAACAACTTGTACAATATCTGGTCTAGATTCTATTAGATATAATAGACTACCAATCATAAACCTATACAGTGTTTGGTCAACTTTCGGTGACTCATCTAGTTTTCTCAACTTACAACCAGTAACCATGGGAGTACTTACCGGTTTGTTGTCCTCCATTTGAAACTTCTTCATCATATCTTTAACATACTTGGTTTGAGAGATGAAAATTCCTTTCTCCTACTGTGAGATCTACAAACCAAGAAAATAGGAAAACTAACCTAGCATGGACATCTCAATTTTTTTCTTCATCTGATCTGAAAATTCTTTGCACATGATGTCCTTATCTCTACCAAATATAATGTCATCCACATACACAACAACTATGGTCATATGGTCTCCATTTACCTTGATGTACAGGTTGTTGTCTACATTCCCTTTTTGAAATCCTTGTTCACTCAAATACTTGTCTAACCGGGAATACCATGCTCTGGGGGCCTGCTTCAAACCATATAGGGCTTTCTTCAACCGAAATAAAAACTCTCATCATCATGTAATAGAAATCCTTCCGGTTGTTCCATATACACTTCTTCTTCAAGGTTGCCATTCAAAAATGCAGATTTAACATCAATTTGGTAAACCTTGTATCCTTTATAAACAAATAAAGCTAAAAACATTCTTATTGCTTCTAACCTAGCAATTAGAGCAAATGTTTCTTCAAAGTCAATACCTTCCACTTGAGCATACCCTTTGCAAACTAACCTTTCTTTATGTCGGATTATTTTGCCTTCTTCATTCATCTTGTTTCGGTAGACCCACTTGGTACCTATGACATTCTTGTCTGTTGGTATAGGAACAAGTTCCCAAGTTTGATTTTTATCAATTTGTTTCAACTCTTCATCCATGGCATCTATCCATTTTTCACTTTTTCTAGCTTCATTAAAAGTTCTGGGGTCAAGTTGTGTCATGACGCATAAATTTACCTACTCATCATTCCGGGCTAGTTTTCTTCTGGTCTGCACACCTTCATTTTTATCTTCTATGATCTATTCTTCCAGATGGTTCTTCTACATATACTAGTTGGAGTTCTTGCTTGGTGCTTCTTCTACAGATCCATTGTTAGATTGATCTTCATCCTCATCATCTGAAACATCAATATAAGATGTCGATGCAAATTCTTTCTTATGTAGTTCTTCATCTATTCTCACATTTATACTATCAACCATTTTTCTCAACTTCTTAGTGTAGCATTTGTAGACTTTTCTATTGGTTGAGTAGCCCAAGAAGATTCATTCATTACTCCTCGAATCAAAATTTTCTAATTCATTAGCATCTCTCTTGATGAAGAACTTACTTCGAAACACTCTAAAATGCTTGAGTGATGGTTTCCGGTTGTACCTAATGCTTTGCAAAATGGGAGATTGTTAGACAAAAACATGTGATCATATAGCACATAAGAAGCACAAGAAACAAAGAGAAATGTTATTGTTAATCAACCAAAGACTAATCAAACAGGCATACCAAGAGAGACACTAAAAACATAATGAAGCATTTAACTATGAAAATAAATGCAAGAAGACATCTCCAAATGCCTTCCACCATGCTTGTAGCTCATCCTCCCTTGTTCCTATCCTCTCCAAGTTCCAAATTAGTGTAGCTCTCAACAGCTTTTTGCACTATGGATGTCTTATGGAGATTCAAGATTGAAAAATGATTAATCTAAACACTATGCAAATGTGAACAAAATCTAAATGAGAGATTATCTAATTAGCTAGTGTTAATTTTAAACCAAAAGAGTGAATATGATTGATTTATGCTAAATGCTCTCTAAAATTGGCTATAAGTTAAATGCATACAAGTTTTCAGGATCTCGATTATGAAGAAATGGGCTCTATTTATAGGAAAAATGGACCAATGGATGGCTGAGATTGAGTAATCTCAACAAGGGCCAGGATTAAATGTTTTATGATCTATGTGAGGACTTTCAATCCAATCCCAGGATGACAAGTGTCAACATGAGATGGGTTGAGAGGGGAGGGAAGAAGAATTAAATGCTTGACATGACCTGGGGGTTAACTTGAGAGGTAAGGTTAAAGTTGAGTTGAATGGATAAATTCATTATTCAAAGAATAATTCTTTTATCCAATGGATAAACTCTTGTGCAAGAGTTAGTGAGGATAACCATGGTTAAAGCAATAAATGCTTGAGAAGACACATGGGTCACATGAAGGTTAAGTTAGGGGTCAAAGTCCCTAACCATGTGGGTGAGTTGAGTTAACCATTAATAGTCATGTTAGAGCCATAAGTGGTTTGGAAGACTTTAGAGGTTAGCTTGTTGGACACATAAAGCATTAAATGTTTTTCAAAGACTTTGGAGTCTTTGAGAAGTGACACCAAGTTGCTTAGGAATGTGACAATAATTAGGGGACGGATTAGGCTAATTAGGAAGGGGTTAGAAGAATCTAGAACGAGATTAGGATTGCAAGTGGGTTTGATGGGTGAGGGAAAATAGGATTTTTATTAAAATAAAATTCATTTATTTCAACAAATAGGTGCAAGTTGCATTTTTAGGAGAATGCAAGTGGGGGGGGATTTAATGATTTAAATAATTGTTTTATTTAATTTATTTAAAAGAGGAAAGTGGATTAAATTGAATAAATAGGATTTATTCATTTAATTGATTGTGAATTTGGTTTAATGAATGAATTAAAATAAATTGAAAAATTTATTTAATTAATAGGAGAATGTTTGAGGATGAATTAATTAAATGTTAATTTAATTAACTGTTGGTGAATGGATTTTTAATAAAATAAATAACAAATATTCATTTAATTAAACTGGACAGATTTATGTGACTAAATTTGCCCCTCTTTGAGATGGTGCAGTTTATCGTGTCGTTTCAGAGAAATAAAAATAGGTGTGAAGAAATATGCCCCATAAAATGTTAATTTAATGGGTGGTATTCCCCTTAGAGAGATGGGCCAAAATTTTTGAAAAATTGAGCGATCTCGCGAAAAAGAATGAAAATTGGCAGGGTGGTAGAAGAGAAGAATTAAGCAATACTGGTGAAATATTGGAAGAAATCAAAGATAAAATGGAGAAATGAGAGGCTCGGGAAGTTCATGGGGACCATGGTGGTGAGCGAGGTAAAATTAGGGTTACGACAAAGGGTATATATGGGAGGAAAGGGGTGAAAACAGGTTCATTTGCATTCATCTCCATAGTGATTTTTGAGCTCTGATAGTGACCTTTTGAAAGAGATAGCAGTAGTCAAGATGCCGGTTCAGATAACAGATCATCGGCTAGAGTGAGTTTGTCAATTCCAGTGACCAGATGACTATGAACCAACGGTATGTGAATTTTAATTTTTTATTTTTATGCATTTTTTATAGGTTTTTAGCTTGTCCATGTTGAGTCAAAACAATAGTGCTATTGCATAGTTGATTTAGTGCTTGTGTTTGTTTAGTGCTATTAAGCATGGCTTGTAGCGCTTTTGTTTTTATGTGGCACTATTTTATAGTTTTTTAAGTGCTATTGGGTAGTTGATTTAGCGCAGTTGTCAGAATATTAGCGCTATTATTTGCAGAGTAGCGCCATTGTTAGGAAGGTAGATGCCCCAGTGTTTTGAAAAAGAATCTCTTGATGCCAATGCTGGACGGATGGAGATATGAGTTGAGAGTTGTTTTGAACAATAGCAACCATGTTGAGACTTAGGTCATTAGGATAAATGCCTGTTGTAGTCTAGGTGTGCCATGATTGCTTACCTATTGAGACCTGAAGATACTTGATCAAAGTATCTGCTGATAGTCTAGGTTTAAACTTAAGAAAGTTTGAAACAAAACAACTAATGATGATGGTTGATGCACGTGTGTAGGAGGACCTTCGCGTCTTATAGAAGCATGAGAGGCATCCAGCCACATAGGTGCTACTCGATTAATTGATAGAGGCTGAGGTGGATTGCATTGTAGCGACAGGCATGTATGATGTTATGTATATGCCGGTGATTTGAATGAATCGCATTTTGATCACAACATTGGCAAAGCGGTGGCATAGTGAGACATGCACATTTCACTTAGCGCAGGGGGAGATGATGATTACACTAGAGGATGTATGGCACATCCTACACATTCCTATTCGAGGAGAGCTAGTGTCATATGATCAAGCTTGGGGGACAACAGTAGTGCAGAGACTTTTTGATGAGGATGTGCTCATTGACGATGGCTTAGTAGCATGGGAGGATATAGTTGCTTTGTATGAGCCACTACCGGCTATTTTATCAGGTATTGTTGGGGGATTTCTATGCCCAGATCGACAATCACATGGATTGGCTATTGGTTTGGGCCAGGTTATAGAGAAGATGATGACAGAGGGGACCCTCTTTGCATGAGGACCGTGCGTGCTATCGCACTTATATCGGGAGCTACATGAGGTAGTACACTGAGAGGTGAGCTCATTGGGAGTGGGGATCACCCTGCTTCATATTTGGGCATGGGAGAACCTTCCTATGACTTGACTGGTGAGTATGAGATTTAGGGCAGTAGACCAGCCCTATGTATATATGTATGGTAGTATTATGAGTCAGTCCCACTTGGGGAAGTTAGAGTGGTGGCGGTGGGCACTTGACGATTTAGATATAGTGATCTGGAGGTCATATATTGAGTGTGAGCCTTGGGAGGATGATGCAGTAGCCTTTCTATATGTGTTTATGACACAATACCTCATTGGTAGGACAACCTACAATGTGGAGAGACAGGTACCTAGGAGAGTGTTGAGACAGTTTGGATGGAGGCAGGGATTACTGAGTGGATCTAGAGAGTTTGCATGGGTGGTTTGAGAGAGGTTCTAGTGGGGGCTAGTTTTACCTTATGATTAGGCTTATGTAGAGTTCTACACGCTACAGGCGAGACCATGGTAGATGAGGTTGGGGATGGTAGATGCAGGGGTTTCTGAGGAGTACACACAGTATATCGTGACACATCCAATTCCTTGGATATTAGATCCAGTAGAACCTATTCCTTCCTTTGAGGAGGAGAGGAGGTCACGTAGGTGGATGAGGGAGACGGGATGGAGGTGGTGGATGGTTACTGTGGAGAGGGAGAGGTGGGCAACTGTTGCGGCTATCATAGGGATCTTTGATGTAGGGAGGCATGAGATTAGGTGGCAGGGATGCAGGGGAGGGACAGACACCGATGGATACATGGGAGGGAGCCACTAGAGAGGGAGCCACTGGAGAGGCACCTATGGATACACGGGAGGGAGCTACTAGAGGAGATTTGTTGTATCATATGATATTAGTTTTGTAGATGTGGCTAGAGGATATGGAGGCGGAGGTGGCAGCTAGAGATATGCAGCTTTTTGCACGAGAGTCAGAGCTGACTGTAGTGTTGTGGGAGAGAGATGATGCAGTGGAGAGATTGACGAATCTGCAAGAGAGAGAACGGGTTGGGGTAGGATCACAAGGTCCTACTGGGGAGGTGATGAGGGAGATTTGGTGAGCATAGGTTGAGATAGAGTATTGGTAGGGTTTATATGAGTAGGTTGTGACAGCTCGTCAGCGAGTACTGAGCTATTAACAGATGCTTCAGGCAAGATCAGAGTGGTCTCATAGGATGTAAAGAAGTGGTGGTGTGATGGGTCCTCCACAACGAGATAGTGTAGGTGGTGCAGGGGGTAGTGGGGGAGTAGGTGGTGATGGTGGTATAGGTGGTGATGGTGGTGCAACATCTGGTCAGAGTGGCATCTGAGATAGAATTTATGTATGTTATCATATTGTCATTTTGGACTATATCTTGGATGGCTCTTGGTAGCCAATATTTTGGACTTCATTGTACTCTGATACATGTATGATTTTGCGATGATATGATATATGAGGAGATCCCATATTTTGTGATGATATGCATGTTGATGATATGCATGGTTTTTATGCAGGATGATGATATATGATGTATGCTTAGATGGATATTTGTACTTGCTATATGTAGGTGTTGATGAGATGATTCCTATATGCATGGTTTATGATGGTTGATTCCTACATGATGTCTATATGCATGTTTTATGAATTTGATGCTAACATGTGGATGTAGGTTGATGTATGCATGATGCTAATGATTTTATCGATGGTACTTTGTGTTTTATGTTGATGAGATAATGAGATGATGATATGAAGTGATGCTTGATACCATGTATGATTGATTTTTGTAAATGCATCTAGATGGTTAAAATGAATGCAATATGGATAAACAAATGTAAAGTACAAATGTTTATATGATGATATCTAAATGAATGTATATATAAAATGTATAAACTAATGTTGAGACAAATGGTTTTGTTATGACTCTAAATGTTGATAAAATATGATTTTGTGAAATGATAATGTGATGATAATGCAACTCATGGGTAATGAATAACTGCACCTTAATGCAATTTAAAAGGATAATGAATGCATTTTAATGAATCCTAAATGAAATAGTTGGTAAGATGAAAATGAATGAGAATATACTAAATGGATAGATGAATGCACTTAACTAATGGATAGATAAATAAATGTATGCAATTAAGGAAATCTAAACAAATGTATGGTAAACAAGTTTAAATGATGATAAATGATGAGTTGTGAATAATACTAAATGAATGCATAGTAATGGCTAAAAATGGCGGTAAATGCAAAGGATGACAAATTTATCATACAAATGAATTTAAAAGTTGTGATTGTGTAACGATGAAATGATAATGAACTTTAGGTATGTAAATGCAACTAAATGATATTAAATGCACTTGAATGAATATCGAAGAATGAGGTTAATAAAACCTATATGCAAGTATATGATAATGAACTAGGTGTATTTAAATGCAACTAAATGTAATGAAATGATGATGTGCTCATGATAGATGAATGCAAGGTTGTCTAGACTTTGCATGATGCATTGATGATGTATTAGAGAACTCTGTCGTGATTGTATCCAAGACCAATTCATTTTTCAAATAACTTCGCATATTAATCTTGTTCACACTTGCATAAAAAACCATGCATATGAATAATGAATGATTAAATGAATGGGTGACATGCAATGAAATGCAATATAAATAGATGAGATGGAATGATGATCCATAGTGCTTTATTTTCATCATTGAGCATGCTAGTATCAATCTTGGATGAGGTAGTAGGAAACAAGGATGGAGCATTGTACCTGCAAACAAACAACATAAATAAAGAATAAAGAATATGGACCCTCCGTAATGGTTCATGCTCATATGGTCGAGGTATACGCTATAGTCAACAAGCCATAGTGATCCATGATTGTATTTGCATAAGATCACATAGCTTAGTGAACTTCCCACGTAGACACCATTAGTACATGCCCCAAAACTTCATTGGAATAATTCGCAGAAGATACACAAACAAAAATGATACTTAGGAACCATCCCGACTACTCTAATCACTTGTGTATGTCCCGGAGTAGCGTAGGAACCTGATATAAATGAATAAATAACCTACAAATCAATCAAGTATTTGATAGCTTAAACAAAATTCTCTTGTCAAAGAAAATGTGATCTTATCTTTGTTTTGGTAAGGAAGGATGCATCCTTGTTTAGACAGTTTGCATGTTTGATGTTGATTGTTTGGTTGATGTGATAAGTGGTCATCGTTTGAGTTTTTCACAATGCTTGTTTGGTATCTTCTTGGATGCGTATGTACAAGGTGTTGCCATTTTTGGTTGATTTTTTATGTTTTCTGATGTTTTTGGATTTTTTTTAGTATTTTTTGAATGTTTTTGGTATTTTGTGAGATAGTTTTGAATGAAGAACTCAATGAAGCATAAGTAATGCAGAATCTACTTCCATCAATAGGTTAAGGACATTGCCCCCAATTTAGACATGACTATGAAAAAGCAAAATGCAAAACGCATGAAGTACTATCCTTGATTGCAGATCAATAACAAGCCATGGCTTGGATTGATGGATGTGTGGGTGTAATGAATGTGATCACAACAAGCTTGAAATACAATGGAGCCATAGCCTTTATGAGTGGTGCATGTTTGCCAGGTTTTCACCATCGCACTTACCCAAGGTGCCACCAAAGTGGTTGTTCACCATTTGGATGCATGATTTTTCTTTACTATTTTCTTCAGGACATTTATCTAAATGTTTTTGGTGTTTTTCTGGTGTGTATGGGAGCCTGATGCTCTACACAACTTATGTATAAAATTGTTTGGGGTGCATGCTATTGATTGGATCTACTAGTGGTTCTCCTTTTGAAGTAGCCAATTGATATGCCCCAGACCCAAATATAGCAATGATAACATATGGACCCAGCCAGTTTGATTCAGACTTTCCCTGATGTTCTCTATTTGGTTATTTACAAGGATTCTCTCGAAGAACAAGATCACCTACCTCAAATGTATGAGGTCTAACTCAATGATTATAACTTCTGCTCATGTGCTGCTGATAGGTTTTGAGGTGATTGTATGCAGCTTGTCGTTTCTCATCAAGTAGCTCTAAATCTTGGAGATGTGATACTCTGTATGCTTCATCATCGATGAGATTATGCAAGGAAACCCATAGAGATGGTATCTCAACCTCAATAGGAAGGATGACTTCTACACCATAGACCAGTGAATAAGGAGTTGCGCCTGTAGGGGTTCGAATGCTAGTTTGATACACCCATAGTGCTAGATTCAATTGAACGTGCCAATCATGACCGACATCATTGACTATCTTCTTGAGGATTCTCAATATGTTCTTGTTTGATGCTTCGGCCTGACCATTGCCTTGTGGGTAATAGGGAGTGGAAAAGCAGTATTGGATGTGAAACTTCTCACAAAGCTCACGAACATCTTGATTTTTGAAAGAAAGCCTGTTATCTGTGATGATGGACATGGGTACACCATACCGATAGATGATGTAATTAAGGTTGAATGAGGTGATCTGCTTGTCTGTGACTTGGGTAAGTGGAACAACTTTGATCCACTTTGTGAAGTATTTGGTGGTGGTAATAATGAATTTGTGGCTATTGGATGAATTTTACCCACAAGGTCAAGGCCCCATTGACAAAAAGGCCATGGTGTTGTGATTGGTTGCAATTCTTGTGCTGGTGCATGTATCAGGTCTCCATGAACTTGGCATTTATTGCATTTTCTGACAAAATAATAGGAGTCATTTTCCATGGACGACCAATAGTATCCAGTGCGTATGATCTTCTTTACTAGGGACGAGCTGCTTGCATGAGTTCCAAAAATTCCTTCATGTACCTCTTCCAAGGCCTTTGTTATCTCATCCCATTCCAGACATCGAAGGAGAGTACCATCAAGACTATGTTAGTATAGGGTTTCAACAATAATGGTATATTGAGTGGTTTGGCGAATGAAGGTTTTACGTTGGTTATTCACTTAGTTAGGAGGAAGTGTGTGATTGTGTAGATAGGTGTAGAACTCATCATACCATGGGGATTTAGAACCAACAAGGAGACATATCATCTTAGATTCAAGGATATCATAAGCAGGAATCCAAAGTTGTTCTACCAAGAACTCGTAGCGTGTTGAATTCTATGGAAGATCAAGGAGAGATGTGATAGTAGCCATAGCATCAACAGCTTGATTCTGATCTCAGGGTATCTACTCAAAGGTGATAGTAGTAAATGATTCCTTTAAACTATCCACCATTTGTTTGTACGACATGAGTTTGTCATCCTTGGTCTGATATACATATGTTACTTGTTAAATGACTAGTTGGGAGTCGCCATATATTTGTATCTCTTTTAACTTCCATTGGATGGCTAGTCGGAGTCCTGTGATCAAGGGATCATACTTAGATATGTTGTTCGTGCATGGAAATGTGAACCTGTAAGACTTCGGGATGTTGTCACATTGAGGTGTGATAAATAGAATTCCTGCCCCCGAGACATGCCTAGTGTATGAATCATCAAAGTATAGTTTCCATGGTTGTGCTGCTCTGATCATGAATATCTCTTCATCTAGAAAATTGGAAATGAGAGGATGATCACCTATGAGTTATGCATCAACCAACTGATCTACAATAACTTGACCCTTAATAGCCTTACGGTCCACATACTCAATGCCAAATTCACTTACAATCATCACCCATTTCACCAAGTGGCCTATCAAAGTTGCTTTGCTAAGTAAGTACTTTAATGGATCGATCTTGGCAATGAGTTGTACTTTATGTGTTAGTAGATAGTGCCTTAGTTTAGTGGCTGCCAAGATTACTGCTAGGCAAGCTCGTTGAATAGGTGTATAATTGAGTTCATAGCTGACCAGTGTGCAATAAATGTAGTATACAACACATTCTTTCCCTTTTGTATTGTGTTGAGCCAGTAGCACTCCTAATGTTGTATGAGTTGCTGAAATATAAAGCAATAAAGGTTTACTCAGATCTGGTGGGATCAGTAATGGTTTTTTCATGAGATAGTCTTTAAGCATCTGGAATGCTTGTTGGCATCTGGTATCCCATTGAAAGTGGACGTTCTTATGTAATAAGTGTGTAATGGGGTGACACTTATCTGCCAGTTGTGCAATGAATCTTCGGATGGATTGTATCCCTCCTTGTAATGTCCTTAGCTAACTGATGTTTCATGGAGGTGGCATGTCCATGATTGCTTTGACCTTTTCAGGATCGACCTCAATGTCTTTGCTTGAGACAATGTATCCTAGAAGCTTCCCTGAGGTTACTCCAAAGACACATTTCTTTGGGTTGAGTCAAACATGATATTGTTCTAGTCTGTCAAAGATTCTCTCTAATATTTTCATATGACCTTCTCTTGTTAACGATTTTGCCAATAAGTCATCAACATAATCTTCCATTATGGTATGTATCAGATCATGAAAGATGGTGGTCATTGCTCTTTGATAGGTTGCCCTTGCATTGTTTAGACCAAAAGGCATTACATTCCAACAGTATGTTCCCCATGGACATGTGAAGGTTGTCTTATGTTGATCCTTTGGTGTGATCTTTATTTGGTTGTACCTGGAAAAGTCATCCATGAGAGAAACCATGACATGTCCTGTTGTTAGGTCTATTATTCTGTTGATGTTTGGTAGGGGGAAGTCATCTTTAGGACATTCCTTGTTCAAATCTCTGAAGTCAGTACAGATACAGATGCCCCCATTGGGTTTGCCGATAGGTACAATATTGTATATCCATTTTGCATAATTAATTGGTCTAATAAAACCAACATCTAGGAGTTTCTTGAGTTCTGCTTTGACGAGTACCACAATCTGAGGGTGCATCTTGTGAAGCTTCTATTTGATAGGTTTATCCCCTTTTGCTACGACGAGGTGATTCATGACTAAATCTAGATCAAGACCAGGTATGTCTGCATATGACCATGCAAAGTTAATCTGACACTTCTGAAAGAATTTGACAAACTTAGGTTGTTCCTCTGGAGTTAAAAGAGATGCCAGATGTATGTGGTGAGGAGTTTCAGGAGTCCCAACATTGTATTCTTTTGTCTCTTGAATAAGGATTGTTGATCGTTCCTGTTGTGTACTAGAAGGGAGGATGTCAAACCTTTCATCCTCATGTGCCTTAGAGAAGTTTTCACCATTGGATACACTCTTTCTTTTTACTTTTGTGGGATCAAACAGTGCCACAATGTGGTTTTCACTAGAAGATCCATGTTTTATTGTTATATTTCTGTAGTTGAAAGGTTTGGCATCTGCCACAAAGTATGTTGCACTATTAAGTTCAATGGAGAATCCATTTTTGTGATCCCCACTTGGTATGTTATCCCTTAGTTCCAAAAAGTCAATGATCACCTCATCGTTTTGGAATTGGTCAAGGCATGGGGGATTAGATTGGTTCCATTCGATGAGTTCATGATGTTTAATAGGAATTACCTCATCAATCAGGTTAAGTTCATAAGAGGTGTCAGTGAGGGTTAAGACATTGTGGTGAAGGTCATTGGTATGGAAGACATTTCCAGTTCAGGAACCCAAGAGGTCTTGATCTGTGCTTCTCTATAAACAGGGATGTCTTTGCGAGGTGGAGGTAGTGATGCGTCTTCCTCATCTGAAGTATTAAGTTGGACGGAATCAAATTCCCACTCATGTGAGTCAGTCTCTAAGTCACTTTCCAGTATCTGATTATTGTACCATACAGGGATGTCCTTTGAGTTAAACACTATAGGTGTGATCGGTTGTGTTAGGTCCAACAATGAAAGCTAATGTACTGAGAGTGGAGGGGTGAATCAGTACTTCAAAACTTTTCTTCAAAAACAATCTTACTGATAAACATAAACTGTATATAGTTGATCTCATAATATATAAAGCGAAAACATAATCATAGAAATTACATCCATACACATTTCACACCATAACACAAAGATTTTGGTTATGCAAAAACTCTTGGTTAGAGAGAAAAACTATGGTGGGGATGGCACCCACAACTTCACTACTGCAATAATAAAGGTTGCTCGGTTAGAGCTACATGTTTAGCTATTTCTGATAGCTTACCTTGTTAGGAGTATCAAGATCTTTAGATCTACCTTGCTAAAGGATTTTATAAACACTTTTACAAAATGTTGTACCTGGTTAAAGGCTTTACAATTTATAGACCTTGTTAGAGTCTTTTACCCTGTTAAAGGTTTCTAACACAACTCAAAATAATTCAATCAAAATCTTTTACAAAATATCTGCAACTTTACATCTGAAATGTTATAGCAGACTCTGTGTGCTCAATATGAAATTACCATGCTCATAGAATACCTCAATAATTGATAGATCAACTCGATGACCTCTTCTGTATTTGCTGTCCCTTAAACTATTTTCTGAAAATCTTCTCGGTGACCTCTAAATACCTCTGTTCAATCATCACATCTTATCTTTTCACAAGATTTTTATCTTCAACTCACCATCTTTTTCTCCTCTTTGTCTTGGATACTCAAATCACTATGTATATAGATCTCTAAGGTGGTGATCTTGTTCATACATCGATTATACAAACATGTTTTATCAAATGAATAAACATAGAAATTATTTCATTGGATAAACTTCCTCAAAATCATACAAAATCTTTAAGTGCAATTCCCTATGAAATAACAGTTCCCTGTTCTTGAATCTTGTAACACGTTTCCACATATGTGTCCAGGTTCATTTAATCTAGTAACATGTTTCCACTCGGTTCAGATTAACTCAGTGTACCTTCTTTGCTACTCAGTGGACATAGGAAATTTACTCAGTAGACAACTCGGTATATATCATCTTGGTGACTAGCCTTTCTTCTATAACCGACACCCTTAGTGCTTGCCGACTGAATCTTTCCATAGTATTAACCAACTAGGGTATATAGGATGATTTTGAACATAAAACTAATGACAACTTAGTAAATAGTAACAATCTCCCCTTTTGACATTAGTTTGGTATGTTTGACAAAACTCCTTTCAAAGTCATAACACAAAATCTATATACTTACAAAATGTGACTGAAATGACAGTATATACATTTGTTCAAATGCATACTTCAAATACATACTCCCCTTATCAATATGCAAAACTTGATTTGCATGCCCATGATGTTCCATGCTCCCCCTGACAATTTCATCTGTACACTCGGATACTCTGTATATACTCGGTACACTCCCCCTTTTTGACAAACATCAAAACTAGTTACCATTCGGTGGGGGAAACTTATCAAAAATAGATTTCTACTTTGTACGAGCATCGTTGAGAAAATTGGTAAGTGCACTCTTAACACTTTCCATTAAAGAATTCTAAGCATTAATATCAGCCAACAATGAAATCAAACCATCTAAAGTGCTTCCCTCCGCTTGTGTGGACAATTGGGTAGTTTGGTTGATCTGCTCTTGTACTGATGACGGATGGGGAATAAATAATGTTTGAAAAGTCATAATATCCATCCTTATTTTGTGCTCTTCATTCTGAAGTTCTAACAGTTGAGCCATAAGAGTTTGTAACTTGGTATAAAAATTCTAAATAGAATTTGGCTCGGTAGTCAGTTTATTTGAGAGATCGGTAATCTCTTTTTCAATGACTTCGGTCTTCTGCTTGATATCTTTAATAAAGAAAGAAAATGTACATAATTTCTGGAATAAATAAATAATGTGCTTGAGTTGAGGGGACAACTCAACAATGAATCCAACAAGCTTGATTTTACCTATAACAATGGCTTTCTGCACTTCTTCAATCATCTTGGCAGTTAGCTCTTTTTCTTTCAATTTGCTAAGGTATTCTGATGCCTCTACTCCTGATGTTTCCAATTGAGTGAGTAGTTCATCCAATTGCATATGGATGGCAACATCTTTACTTATGGTAGCTTCAGGTAGCATGTCTATCAATAATGTTTTAACCTTCTGAAGTACTCGGTTCTTCTTTTGAATGGCTATTTATTTTTCTTGTTCTGCTTTGGCTTTGCATAGCTCACCAAATTCAATAAGTGCTTGCCCTTTTAGTTTGGAAATGTCAACATTCAACAGCACAATAGGATTTGACAGATCTATCTCAAAACTATACTTCTTTGCTTTCTTCTCCTTTGATGATGATGCCTTCACTGGTTGAATGAGTATAATGGCTTTGGAGGATTGATCTTCCTCGGTATGTTGCTCAGTGGGAGCAACACTTTTGTCGATTTCTATAGCCTCTGTTGTAGCCTTCAGTGATTCCTTTCTTGGGGTCTCAGTGGCAGTAGTTTCAGTGCTTGCAGGAGCTTGAGAATTTTTCTCACCTGTGGCCTGAGAGGTAGATTCACCTTGTGTAGGCTTATGATCCTCTTTGCCTTGTTCTGTGTCCTAAGGTATCTCGGTTGTCACTTGTTGAGTTACCAAAGGATAGGACTTAACCTGTTCCAAGACTGATTCACTAGATACCAGTTTGGCATAGGCATTTCCTTCTATCATTTCTTCTTCATGTGCCTCAGTGTCCATGACATCCTCATCTAGTTGAATAGTTGAAGAAAGATCTTTCTCGGTAATGTCAACTATTTCTACTTCACCTTGAGGTTCTTTAGTCTAAATTCTGAATATTTCTTGCCATTTTTCTTTGGTTTCCTTTTCGACTTCAAGATAAAGTCCATTCATCATTATCAAGGCTCTATGCTTCACTTGAAAATGTGTCTGGTAGTTTTTCAAATGATTTCTAATATCATCTACCGACATGTCTAGAAAGAGATGTACTAAAACTCTTTCTCTTATCTGCTTTTATGAGTCCATAGCATATTTCCATCTATTGTCAATATGAGAGTATAATGCTTTTGGAAGAAAGTTAGTTACTTCTAATGGAACTACTCAAAATTTGAGAAGAGTACATACTACTGACTCTTCTATTTGTCTCTTTTCTTCTTCTGTCCGTGAGTCATATTTAACATACCTGAATGACCCGAATCCTCCATATTGCTTCAATTTGGCACAAAAGTTGTCAACACTATGTACATCTTCCTTTGTGCTTTTAACAATCTAAAATTTATTTTTTTCTTCAAATTCTGTGTCACTTGACTCCTTATTCAAAATGAGTCTCCTGGTCGACTTTCTATAAGTCTTTGTAACTTTAGGCAATTCAACATTTTTCTGCCTCTTACTAGGTGACACTGCAGATGATCTAGTGTTAGGTCTTTTTACTGGTGGAGTCGGTGATACCTTAGGTGTATCTTGTTTCTTCCTTTTCAATATTTTTCCCTTTGGAAACTCAGTGCTCAGAGTGATGGCTACTTCCTAATCTTTAGATTCTTCCTCAATTGAAAGTTGATCATCTTTCCTACCTGTTGGCTTAGTAGGTGTGGAGATAGAACCTTCTCCAAATTTCTCAGTTAAGTCTTTTACCATTTTAGTGGCTTTTTTGGTAGCCTTTGGTACAACTATGCTCATTTTTACCTTCTCTTTTACCTCTTCATAGGTACCATATCTGATCTCGGTCGAGTGCCTTGGAAGTGTCAGAAAGACATCTATCTATTGTTGAGCGATCTCAAAATCAATCTCATAACCCATAGGCGGTAAAGATTGAGTTCCGGGTTCTACTGCATTGACATAACAGTAGTCGGTGTCCACTTCAAAACATATAGTATCCTTATATTTCTCCACTAAGTGAGGTGGGATCCTGTCATGCCCAAACTTTTGGGCACAAACGGAATAATTTTTTTTATTTTTAAAACATAATCTAATAAAACTAAGTTTGCTAAATAACGCATTAACAAGTCTTGTCTTAACTAAGTTTGGTTTTCTTTTCAACTAATAGAAATCTTATACATTAGATCAAGTAAGTGAGATGATCTAAGTTAAATGCGGAATATTAATTCTCCAAAGAATTATTATTATCTCACCAAATAATAAATGATATTAATTTCGTTTAAACAATAATCTCTAAATAAATTTGCAAGAGATTTTATTAATCTCAAATAGCCCATTAATTGCCTAGGAATTAAATTAATTGGCCTTAGCACCTAGCTTTGTAAAACCTATTATTTATTTTAACAATAATTATAATTCATCTAAAATATGACTCTAGGGTCGATTAGTCCCATAATGCAATTGTGCTTTAAAATTTTATTAAAGTTGGCGAATAAAATTTATCTTCTAAGGCTAACTATTTCCAAAGTATTTATTATTATTTCCCCAAAAGATCAAACCCAAAAACGGGTCTAAAACTAGCTTTTAATTAAAGCCCTAGTAAAAACTCTACTCAATAACAAAAGAAATTTCACTATTTGATTAATTAATCCAATTAAAATCTTAATTTATATGTCATATATATATATATATATGACTACATATATAACTATGTACTATTACTTTAGGAAGATATAACAATATATATAAATATATATATGTCTATATATTTATATATATACATTTATATATAGGTATATCTAACCCCATAAAAGATTATAAAAAGTTGATAAATAAAGTAATAATCTTGTTCAAAGTCTATGGGGAAATACCCTATTCAAAATTCGAATAGGGTTTCCCCCTCTTTTTTTTTATAATAAAGTAATAAAACCCTAACTCCTTTATTTCTTCTACACATCCCGCACATTTTTTTTTTATAATGTTATTTATGTGTGTTTTGCCCTAACCCAAAAATTGGGTTAGGGCATGTGTGTATGTGTTCTATATTTTTTTTTGTTGTGCAAGATTGGGAGCAGCGGCCATGGGGTGGTACCAAGGGCAGAGTTTTACCAAGGCACGGGGGGCAGTCGAGCTATCTCTACGCAGGGCGGCGGTCATGGCAACGGTGCCACAGGCACATCTGTGTGCCTCGGCCCATAGTGGCGCCTCGGCGCCTCTGTGGGTTGCGCCCTACAGGGTTCCCGTGCCGCCCAGACCTCCCGCCGAGAGGGTTTTCCAACACAGTCTCCTTTTTTTTTAAATTAATTTTTTTTTTTTTAGTTATTTTTTTTTAAAGAAAATTGAAGCACACACACACACACACACACACACACACACACACACACACACACACACACATATATATATATATATATTATTTTCTGGTTTTTTAAGAGATTTAATATAAATTTTTCAGACTGAGTAAAATATTTAAATATGTGTGTGTGTGTCTGTGTGTGTGTGTGTGTTCACAATCTTAAGCATTCTGTATCATTTTTTATTTTATTTCAACTTTATAAACCATGCAAAAAACTAATAAAAATAATGACAGCATGTCATTGATGCAAATATTCATTTTCTATAATGCTAATAAGTAGACTTTAAATTCCGACTTATTTTTTTTGTTTAAAGCATTCTGTAAATTTTTATTTAAAAAGAACACTAACAACAAGTTTTCTAAATATATAGATTTAAAATAATGCATTGTATCTTTGTTTTGACAACTAGTTGCTAACTTTAGAGATACGGAATAAAATTTACAATTTATTTTTTTGCAGTAATTAAAATGACAAAATGTAATAAATCAGATATATTTTCTGCTAGTAAATGAAATGACATAATGTAGTAAACTCTAACAGCAACTACTTTAGCCTAGGAAACATTAAAAAATCAATTTAGATTCCAATTTAACCATATATTAAACTTGAATCTATCTCAATAGGCCTAAATACTTTCTTCTCCTATTTCAAAAATTTCAATTTGCATGAAGTAATAAAACAGAACTTTTATATTCCAATACAATAAGAATGCATCAAAACATCATTTTAGTAACTATAGGGACTTAATAAAAGAATATACATTTCATTTTGCAAAAGTAAATTAATACAATGAAGCACTTCTTATACCATATTTAGAATAGAATATAGTTAACATTACAAATGGGTATGAAACCCAACTAGTCTCTCTTTTTTTTTGAATGAGGACTTGAATATAAAATGGATACATTCTTTTTTTTTTTAAATAAATACAACATTTCACTTTCCTTTACATAGCTACAACATAAATACATCATCCCTTTTCCCACGCTTTTCTGCAACTCAAGTAAAAACCAGCAACTTCTATCTTTCTTTTTTTTTTCTTCCCATCCCAAGCAACCTATAAATAAAACATAAGGCTTGACCATGGAGTGCTCACCTCCCAGCCTAGCCTTACTAGAAGCCACCCCCGATCTTAGAGAACCAAGCACTAGACGGGTTACACACATACAACCACAACAAGCAAAGGGGTAAACACACAACAAACAATTTTCCCTTCCAAGACTACACTTCACCACAACTTGTGATGATTTTCCAAGGGTGGAAGTGGACCAAATACCATTGGGGAGACTGCAAGCATGGAACATCTCAAGCCACCTCATGGCAACCAAATACAACACAAACACATCCCCACATCCTTATGCCCCCCAAAGGCATGTAAGTCATACCATCTCTCCTTATGACCCCCAAATGCATAAACAAGGCTATGCAGCAACGGTAACAAAAGAACACTCTTGAGATCACTCTCCTTAAAGGAGAGCCTCTCAACCAAGGCTATCAAACTTCTTCCACCCCAAGACCATCCTACTCTCCCAAGAGTAGAAAGCCTTGGACACTCCCAATACAAGAAAAAGCATAAAAAGAAACAAAGGGGAAAAAAATCACATTTTCTTTTACAAAGTAAAAAACATATAAACAACTCTTTCATACAAGCATTTCTTCAATCATGCATATACAACATAAAAAAAAGAGAGTAAGAACCAACCTTAATCTTCCCAAAGGTTTTGATAGATCTAGTTGGGGATGAGCAACCCAAATCCACATAATCTTTTCACCAAAACTTAGCCAAAATTCCTTCCTACAACTATTCTTCAAAATTGCATGATCTCCAACAATGGAGAGTGGGTGATTAACTCACTGAGTCCCTAATCCTTGCCTAAGAAGGCCTCTCTCACTCTTCCCAACCCCTTGGATAGAGTGAGAGTTCCCATTGGTTGGTCTTCCCAACCTCTTACATGTTGCTAAAAATGGAAAGAGAAAAGGTAAGAGAGGATGGGGAAGAGAGTCTGACACTAAAAAGGAATGTTGTCTATCCTAGGAGGAACCTTCTAAGTTGAATTTTCGCTCACGTTGGAAAAACCACTTTTTGATCTGACTAAACAGTCACATGGAAGTAGTCACATGTTTAAAAATACCCCTAACCCATAGGTATACCCTTTGGACCTTTGGAAAAGCCCTAAAACTAACCCTAGGAGTCCATTTGACCCCTTAGAAACCCAACTAAAGTTAACCTATGGGTCAAACCTGAGTTGACCACTCCCAAGACTCCCTACCCAAGGCAAATTTGGGACCACACTCAAATGTTTGAAATGGACTTTGGTAGAAACAAACTCCCTCCAAGAGACAAGTCAAAATCAATGACACTAATCAGCACATGTGTCAAGTGACACAATAAAATACATTATAAAAATTACACATGGAATTTGTCTCTTGTTAGATTTACACAAATTAATAAAATCAATTTAACACACATGCATCATTTACTTTCACAAATAAAATATGATATAAATGGGGTGTTGTCTCTCCAAATAGACAACCCCTAGCTTTACAAACGTACATAGGTCTAGGTTTGGTTCTCCATAATATTTCCATGGTCACATGGATAATTTTCCTACACATCTCAATTTACATATTAGTAATTCCAAATAACCACATATATTATTAAACACAATAATTTGAATACACCTCAAACACTCATACAATTGACAGTAATAAATCAATATCTCATATATCACAATTAATCCACATAAGCAATTATTATAATCCTCAAAATTGGATCCATTCATAATACATGCATCCTATTTCTATCATCATAATAAAGTCCTGCAAATCCAATAATGACATACATCATCTCAAGTAATTCTATTCTAGCATCATATTAAGTTTCATATCCATAATGCATAAAAATGAAGCATCAATATACATCAATGTTATCCAAATCATGGAATCATATAAGTTCTAAATCCATAATGCATAAAAATAAAACATCCATAATAGTCTCATCATGAAAATAACAGAAATGCTTGGATGAGTCAGGGTATGGCCTCACACCCTCCCCCTCTAGGAATGAACTTCCTCCTAGAGTTCATCAAAAAGGTGGGGGTACTGTGATCTCATACGTGTTGTGTCCTCCCATGAAGTTGTAACCTCATCATAGCAATCCTACTGGACCCTAACCTGGTCCATCTCTCGACCTTAAAGGGCCAGCGTCTGGCATGCCAAAATGCGAATGGGCTCCAAAGCTAGCTGCCCGTCCGACTCCACCTGCAAGGCATCCCAATCTAGAATATGAGACTCATCATATATATATTTCCTCAAGACTGGAACATGAAACACATCGTGGATGTGCGATAGGCTAGGTGGCAATGTTAAACGATAGGCAACTGGTCCTATCCTCTCAAGGATCTCAAATGGTCCTACAAATAGAGGTGCAAGCTTGAAACCCTTTCCATAACGGATTGGACTCTTATGCGGTTGCACTCTCAAGAAGACTCTATCTCCCACCAAGTAGCTACGATCTATCCTCTTCACATCTGCATACTTCTTCTATCTATCTTGTGCCTCTCTAAGACGCTGCCTAATCAAATCCACCTACTGTTCCATATCCCAAACTATCTCAGGACCAATAGCAACTCTATCCTCTATGCGGTCCCAACTCAACGGTGTCCTACAAGGTCTACCATATAATTCCTGATAGGGTGGCATCCCCAAAAATGTGTGATGCCCATTGTTATAGGCAAACTCCACTAAGGGAAGGTACTCTTCCCATCTGGTCTGGCGGTCCATGACGTACATGTGAAGCATATCCTCTAACACCTAATTAACCCTCTCTATCTGACCATCTATTTTTAGATGATAGGCTGTACTAAAATTGAGCTTGATACCCATAGCTGCCTGTAATGCCTTCCAAAAGGAAGAAGTGAAGAGGGAATCCCTGTCGGAAATAATCTTGCGTGGAACACCATGAAGTTTGACAATGTCTCGCAAGAACACCTGTGCTACTGCTGGTGTTGTGAAGGTGGTCCGAACTGGTGAAAAGTGGGCCACTTTGGTCAACTTGTCAATCGTCACCAAGATGGCATCATGGCAATGAGATGACATAGGGAGACCAATGATGAAATCCATGGATATAGTATCTGTGTAGGGGAAAAAGCGAGACTAGGTTAACATGTCCTAATCCTACCTTTTGACACACATTACGGAATACGAAAGAGCCTAGAGGTATCACACAATTGGCTACTTCTTTTTGTGAAAGAGAGAGCCACGAGCTACCTATTAGGGTTTCTATTCCTTTGTTGTAATTGAAAGATAAAATGATGCAAGTTCAATTCCTAACCTCAAAGTGCAAGTATGAACTAATAACAAAATTGCAGAATTGAAGTTAAACAATGGAAAGCTGCAAACACAAGGACAAGACAAGAATGCAGATGCGTACCCAGAGCTAAAATCTAAGTGAAAATGTTCGGGACGGGGGTGCGAGCGCCACTGTCCTGATTCTGCTCCTGAAACTGCACCTGAAACTGCTATTTTGCAACCTAGAAAACTGTCGGAAATGTTGTTTGACAGAAGGACCAAGGCGCCCAGTGCCCCTGTCCCAAGCACCAGGGCGCCTAGCGCCCCTATCCTGGCAGGACCAGGGTGCCCCACGCCCCTATCCTAGTCTTTTTCTCTGAAACTTGGTGTATGGTTCGGTCTCCATCTGCTTCTTTCAGATCTACAAATTGTGGCGTCGTCTGAATCCCGAAATCTGCACTTATATCTGAAAAGGTGTTTTGAGCGGCTATATAGGGTTTTGCCTTAGTCAAACCCCTGCTTTGGTGATTTCCACCTCCACGAATAGCCAAGTTGTATTGTAAAAGTAGTGTGTGTGCAGACCTTGTGTGTGTGCAAGATCCTAAAATGCAAGTAAGCAAACTAGAGCAACCTAGAAAGTAAACCCTAATTGCTTGTAAATGATAATGTAAATGCTCCAAATCAAGATGTAAAGAGATCTAAAGCATGAATACAAGTGATATAATGAGACTTATGCAAAGACATGAAAACAACATGAAATCATACCCAAACCCAAGGGAGGGGTACAAGCCAATCTTTAGTCGGTGATCCCTTATTGCTCTTCAATGCCTTCAAAGCCCTAAATGGATGAATGAAATTGATAGATGCTTGATAGATGGATGTTGAATGTTGTTGAAGTCTTCAAAGATCTTCTCTTTCGCTGCATAGAAGGTCCTTGAAACCAAAATTCTGGATCCTTTCCAATGAAGAAAGAGAGCTCTTATATATGAAACCCTAGTTCTTAATTTCAACTTTTGGCCGACCTAGAGATTGAATCTCCCACCAATTTTTTGGGGTTAAGCTTTATTTTATGATTAGATCGCGCTCCTAAAATTTTGGAAAAAATGTCTGGGACCTTATGCACTCCGGGCGCCATGGTCCCAACAACTTTTCACCAAATTTTCAGGGCCATCAGATATGATGATTTTAGGGAGAATCCCGAAGTTACAGGTGATTTCGAGATGTTTTGACCCCCGAAATCAAGCCCCCAAGTTCAAAATAGGACTTAATTAGGGTTTTTGATTAAATGATGTATTGGAGGAATAAAATGAAAGGGGCACACTTTAATGAAAAGGGCCTGACTTTATGATGTGGAAGATGATGAAATAGAACCTTAGACCTAATTAATTTGATTAATTAAGTGGTAAAGGGGAAATGCAATGCAAAATGCAAAATGCGCCAAGGCGGGTGCTAAACTAGGTGTGAAATTGTATTGCTTTAGCAAGTGCATACAATTTACGACGCTATAGTATCCCACTTCCACTCTAGTATAGCATGAGATTGGAGCAACCCACCTGGATGGCGGTGCTCCACCTTGACTCTCTGACACTCGAGGCATCGGGCTACTAACTTAGCAATAAGCTACCGCATTCCTGGCCAATGATATAACTACCTCAAGTCTGCATGCATCTTCTTAACTCTGGGATGTGTTGCATAAGGAGTTCTATGAGCCTCCGTGATAATGAACTCCTACAATCCCCCGGAAGAAGGTACATAGATGCACCCTCTATGGCATAATAATCCATTAGACTCTAAGGAATAATCCACATATTTCCCTTCTAAAGTTTCTTAAGATCGTATAGCCTAGCAAACCTCTAAATACCATCCATCTTTTAGCAACTGCTACATTATCCGATCTCTCAAGTCCATGCCCATAGATATGGTGTATACCTCGTGACGTCTCCTACTCAAAGCATCTGCAACTACATTTTCTTTCCCTTTGATGTAGTGAATGTCAAAAGCATACTCGCACAAGAATTCCATCCATCTCCTCTGATATGCATTAAGATTTGGCTGAGTGAATATGTACTAAAGGCTCTGATGGTCTGGATGAAGCTCAAAATGATGACCCAAAAGGAAATGTCTCCACCTCACAAGTGCATGTACTATTGCTGCAAGCTCAAGGTCATGAGTAGGGTAATTAAGCTTGTGAGTCTTAAGTTTCCTAGACTCAAAAGCTATAGCTCTACCATCTTGCATAAGGACTACTCCTAAACCCTCTAGGGAAGCATCTGTGCAAACCATGAAGTCAGCTGAGGGATCTAGCACTACAAGGATAGGTGCGCTAGTAAGTGCCTTCTTAAGTTCCTAAAAGGCATTCTTGCACTTCTCTGTCCACTCAAATTTCTTCCCTTTATGCTGAAGAGAAGTAATAGGATGTGCGACTCTTGAGAATCCCTCAACAAAACATCGATAATAACCTGCTAAGCCCATGAAGCTCCTAACCTCTGTCACACTGGTTGGCGCTGGCCAATCCATAATGGCTCTGATCTTTGATGGGTCAACTGAGATCTGATCACCGGATATAACATGACCAAGGGACTTGACCTCTGTTCTAAAGAAAGAACACTTCAACAAACTGCCATACAACTGATTATCCCTCAAACACTACACAACTTGTCTCAGGTGCTCCTCATGCTCCTTCTCATCTCGTGAATATACCAATATGTCGTCGAGAAACACAATCACAAAATGATCAAGGAATGTGCGGAAAACTCCATTCATGAGACTCATGAAAACAGCTGGGGCATTCATAAGATCGAATGGAACCATGGTGAACTCATAGTGGCCATATCTAGTGCGAAAAGCAGTCTTGTGGATATCACTATCCACTATCCTCAACTGATGGTACCCTAACTTCAGATCAATTTTGGAAAATAATTTGGCCCCTAAAGTTGGTCAAATAAATCATCGATCTTGGGCAAAGGATATCAGTTCTTGATGGTTACTTTGTTCAACTGATGGTAATCCATTCATAATCGGAGAGATTCGTCCTTCTTCTTCACGAAGATGACTAGTGCACCCCAAGGGGATACACTAGGACAAATGTGGCCCTTCTCTAGGAGTTCCTCAAGCTGCATCTTGAGCTCATTAAGCTCATTTGTGGTCATCTTATATGGTGCTCTCGATACTAGGTTGGCTCCTGGTACAAGGTCTATATGGAAATCAATCTCCCTACGGGGTAGCATACTGGGTAACTCTGAAGGAAATACATCTAAAAATCCCTTAAGGATAGGGTGGTCATCAATAGATGGTTCCTTTTCATCTTCTTCATCTCTATCACTAATGGTGATGGCAAATAACTAGCATCCCTTTCGCATGCTCCACTTAAGCTGCATTGCAGAAATCATATGAAGAGACACAGGTCTCTGAATTCCAGTGATTACTATGGGAGAACCATGATCATCCTCACACTCAATCTTTTTCAGGTGACAATCCATCTTGGCTCTGTGGGCATAAAGCCAATCCATGCCAAGTACGATTCCATATGATCCGAGTGGTGTAACTCTAAGGTCTACTAAGGTGGTGGTATTGCCAATCTGAAGCTGACATCCCCTAACCTCTGCTTCCACTGACACTCTAGCCCCTAAAGCTAACTCCACTTCCCAATTGACCTCTTGTCTAATTGCCACTAGCTCGCAACACTCCACAACCAATGGAGATATAAAAGAGTCAGTAGCTCCTGAATCAAATAATATAGATACACTACTACCTCTGATCATACCTGCAACCTCAATAACCGTGGCCTGATGTTCTGCCTAGCAGTTGTCAACCGCTGCGAAGACCCTATGGGACTTGCCCATATCCCCAACTGTCAGCTTTGATGCTGCCATTCTCTGACTTCCTGCCATCTGACCCTGAGGACACTCTCTCACCATGTGTCCCATGGCTCCACATGTGAAGCAAGCACCACGTGCCTGAAACTGCACGCCCTATGGTCTAGAGAAAGAGTGTCCCCCTGTTCTGCTAGAACCACTATACCCACCCCTGGAGGATGGCTTAGTCCTCGCCGGAGGTGTGTAAGGAACCTGAGATCGCTGATCTCATCTCTGACCCTAAGACTGCCACTGCTTGGGCTTTACACCCTGCTGACTCTGCAAAGGCCTCTGCCTCTAGTTCTGCTATGACTGCTGTGGAGGAAGGGGTTTGGAGAACCCCGATGTGTGTCTGTTGTTGCCCTTCCAATGGAGTTTCTGAAATCTGTAAGTCTGGGGTATAGGGTTTCAGTTCTGAGACCAATCTCTTGAGTCCTAAGGCCTGACCTGAATCTCCTCTGCTATCAAGGCCTTCTCCATGGCAACCTGAAGGCCCCTTGGAGTGGCCATCCTCACCGGTCCTGCTATGTCAGCATTCAGCCCTCTGATAAATTGGTTGACGAGAAGCTTCTCTTCTTTCAGGTAGTCCACATATGGTAAGAACTCGAAGAACTTGCTCTCATACTGGGTCACTAAAAGACCCTTCTGCTGGAGGTCATGGAACTCATCCACCCTACGTTGTCTGTAGTGCTATGATAAGTACCTCTCCCTGAATCTCTCTGTGAAAATCTCCCATGTGAGAGTATGTGCCACTAAACCACACTTATATTCCTCCTGTCTCCACCATGTGTAGGTCGTTCCTCTCAATAGGTGGACTACTACATGTGCCTTTAGATTGCTCTCGTAGGAGCATGATGCAAAGCACCTATCCAGGCTCAAAAGCCATGCCTCTGCTTCTACTCCGTCGGTAGAGCTCCCAAAAGATGGTGGCTGAAGGTGCATAACCTCTCTGATTAGATCCCCTGGATCCTGACGTGCCCTCTCATAATACACTGGTGCTACTACTAGAGGTGGTGCTGGTAGGTGTACAGACTCGAGTTCATGCCCAACCTGACTCTCTATGGGATTAGGAGGTGGACTTTTACTCCATTCCCATTCTACTATTCTATGGCTCCCTGAGTTCTGGTTTTCAACATGATGATCTACTACCGAAAGCCTATCCTGGACTATGCCAATCAGGTTCTGTAGAGCTAACAAGATGTCTCAGTTCAGGTCAACCGACCATTCGGGAGGAGCCTCTGGGTTCTCTTCCGGAACTGATTCCTCCCTATCGACCTCTTCGCGTGCCATGCGTTCATGCCTAGGGCCTCTACCACATTTGCAAGCTTGTTGCGTAGTTGGAGGCATCCTTATAAGAAAATAAAATAAAATGAAATAAATAAATAATTTTTCGGAGAAAGATTTAATTTATTTAAAATTAACTATAATAATAAAAAAAATATATAATTTATTTAATTAAATAATTAAAGCGAAACATAATGGAGAAAGGTTCCTAGAGTAGGAAACTTGGCTTTGATACCAAAATGTCATGCCCAAACTTTTGGGCACAAACGGAATAATTTTTTTTTTTTTTAAACATAATCTAATAAAACTAAGTTTGCGAAATAATGCATTAACAAGTCTTGTCTTAACTAAGTTTGGTTTTTTCAACTAATAGAAATCTTATACATTAGATCAAGTAAGCGAGATGATCTAAGTTAAATGCAGAATATTAATTCTCCAAAGAATTACTATTATCTCACCAAATAATAAATGATATTAATTTCGTTTAAACAATAATCTCTAAATAAATTTGCAAGAGATTTTATTAATCTCAAATAGCCCATTAATTGCCTAGGAATTAAATTAATTGGCCTTAGCACCTAGCTTTATAAAACCTATTATTTATTTTAACAATAATTATAATTCGTCTAAAATATGACTCTAGGGTCGATTAGTCCCATAGTGCAATTGTGCTTTAAAATTTAATTAAAGTTGGCGAATAAAATTTATCTTCTAAGGCTAACTATTTCCAAAGTATTTATTATTATTTCCCCAAAAGATCAAACCCAAAAAGGGGTCTAAAACTAGCTTTAAATTAAAGCCCTAGTAAAAACTCTACTCAATAACAAAAGAAATTTCACTATTTCATTAATTAATCCAATTAAAATCTTAATCTATATGTCATATATATATATATATATGACTACATATATAACTATGTACTATTACTTTAGGAAGATATAACAATATATATATATATATATATATATATATATATATATATATATATGTCTATATATTTATATATATACATTTATATATAGGTATATCTAACCCCATAAAAGATTATAAAAAGTTGATAAATAAAGTAATAATCTTGTTCAAAGTCTATGGGGAAATACCCTATTCAAAATTCGAATAGGGTTTCCCCCTCTTTTTTTTTTATAATAAAGTAATAAAACCCTAACTCCTTTATTTCTTCTACACATCCCACACATTTTTTTTTTATAATGTTATTTATGTGTGTTTTGCCCTAACCCAAAAATTGGGTTAGGACATGTGTGTATGTGTTTTATATTTTTTTTGGTTGTGTAGGATTGGGAGTGGCAGCCATGGGGTGTCACCGAGGGTGGAGTTTTACCAAGGCACGAGGGGCGGTGGAGCTGTCTTTGCGTAGGGCGATGGTCATGGAAAAGAAGGCGGGGCCTCCTGCAATGGCGCCTGGGTGCCACTACGGGTCGCGGTCCGCGGTGTCTCTACGGGACGCAGGTTCATAGCTTGCAGTGGTGCCACAGGTGCCTCTGTGTGCCTCGGCCCACAATGGCACCTTGGCACCTCTGTGGGTCGCGACCCACAGGGTTCCCGTGCCACCCAGGCCTCCCACCAGGGGGGTTTTCCAACAAAGTCCACTTTTTTTTTAAATTAAATTTTTTTTTTTAGTTTTTTTTTTTTTAAAGAAAATTCAAGCACTTATATATATATATTATTTTCTGATTTTTTTAGAGATTTAATATAAATTTTTAAGACTGAGTAAAATATTTAAATATATATATATATATATGTGCACACTCTTAAGCATTTTGTATCATTTTTTTTATTTCAACTTTATAAACCATGCAGAAAACTGATAAAAATAATGACAGCATGTCATTGATGCAAATATTCATTTTCTATAATGCTAATATCTAGACTTTAAATTTTGCCTTATCTTTTTTGTTTAAAGCATTTTGTAAATTTTTATTTAAAAAGAACACTAACAGCAAGTTTTCTAAACAAATAGATTCAAAATAATGCATTGTATCTTTCTTTTGACAACTAGTTGCTAACTTTAGAGATAGGGAATAAAATCTAGATTTTATTTTTTTGCAATAATTAAAATGAAAAAATGTAATAAATCAGATATATTTTCTGCTAGTAAATGAAATGACAGAATGTAGTAAATTTTAAGAGCAACTACTTTAGCCTAGGAAACATTAAAAAATCAATTTAGAGGTAGGCATATTAACACTATTTAACCATTTATTGAACTTGAATCTATCTCAATAGGCCTAAATACTTTCTTTTCCTATTTCCAAAATTTCAATTTGCATGAAGTAATAAAAAAGAACTTTTATATTCCAATACAATAAGAATGCATCAAAACATCATTTTAGTAACTATAGGGACTTAATAAAAGAATATACATTTCATTTTGCAAAAGTAAATTAATAGAATGAATCACTTCTTATACCATATTTAGAATAGAAAAAAGTTAACATTACAAATGGGTATGAAACCCAACTAGTCTCTCTTTTTTTTGGAATGAGGACTTGAATATAAAATGGATACATTCTTTTTTTTTGAAAAATAAATACAACATTTAGCTTTCCTTTACATAGCTACAACATAAATACATCATCCCATTTCCCACTCTTTTCTGCAACTCAAGTAAAAACCAGCAACATCTATCTTTCTTTTTTTTTTTCTTCCCATCCCAAGCAACTTGCAAATAAAACATAAGGCTTGACCATGGAGTGCTCACCTCCTAGCCTAGGCTTACTAGAAGCCACCCCCAAGCTTGGATAACCAAGCACTAGACAGGTTACACACATACAACCACAACAAGCAAAGGGGTAAACACACAACAAACAATTTTCCCTTCCAAGACTACACATCACCACAACTTGTGATGATTTTCTAAGGGTGGAAGTGGACCAAATACCATTGGGGAGACTACAAGCAGGGAACATCTCAAGCCACCTCATGGCAACCAAATACAACACAAACACATCCCCACATCCTTATGCCCCCCAAAGGCATGTAAGCCATACCATCTCTCCTTATGACCCCCAAATGCATAAACAAGGCTATGCAGCAAGGGTCACAAAAGAACACCCTTGAGATCACTCTCCTTAAAGAAGAGCCTCTCACCCAAGGCTTTCAAACTTCTTCCACCCCAAGACCATCCTACTCTCCCAAGACTAGAAGGCCTTGGACACTCCCAATACAAGAAAAAGCATATAAAGAAACAAAGGGGAAAAAAATCACATTTTCTTTTACAAAGTAAAATACATATAATCAACTCTTCCATACAAGCATTTCTTCAACCATGCATATACAACATAAACAAAAGAGAGTAAGAACCAACCTTAATCTACCCAAAGGTTTTGATAGATCTAGTTGGGGATGAGCAGCCCAAATCCACATAATCTTTTCACTAACACTTAGCCAAAATTCTATCCTACAACTATTCTTCAAAATTGCATGATCTCCAACAATGGAGAGTGGGTGATTAACTCAGTAAGTCCCTAATCCTTGCCTAAGAAGGCCTCTCTCACTCTTCCCAACCCCTTGGATAGAGTGAGAGTTCCCAATGGTTGGTCTTCCCAACCTCTTATATGTTGCTAAAACTGAAAAGAGAAAAGGTAAGAGAGGATGGGGAAGAGAGTCTGACACCAAAAAGGAAGGTTGTCTATCCTAGGAAGAACCCCTACCCAAGGAAAATTTGGGACCACACTCAAATGTTTGAAATGAGATTTGGTAGAAACAAACTCTCTCCAAGAGACAAGTCAAAATCAATGACACTAATCAGCACATGTGTCAAGTGACACAATAAAATACATTATAAAAATTACACATGGAATTTGTCTCTTGTTGGATTTACACAAATTAATAAAATTAATTTAACACACATGCATCATTTACTTTCACAAATAAAATACGATACAAACAGGGTGTTGTCTGTCCAAATAGACAACCCCTGGCTTTACAAACGTACATAGGTCTAGGTTTGGTTCTCCATAATATTTCCATGGTCACATGGATAATTTTCCTGTGCATCTCAATTTACACATTAGTAATTCCAAATAACCACATATATTATTAAACACAAGAATTTGAATACACCTCAAACACTCATACAATTGACAGTAATAAATCAATATCTCATATATCCCAATAAATCAACATAAGCAATTATTATAATCCTCAAAATTTGATCCATTCATAATACATGCATCCTATTTCTATCATCATAATAAAGTCCTACAAATCCAATAATGACATACATCATCTCAAGTAATTCTATTCTACCATCATATAAAGTTTGATATCCATAATGCATAAAAATGAAGCATCAATATACATCAATGTTACCCAAATCATGGAATCATATAAGTTCTAAATCCATAATGCATAAAAATAAAGCATTTATAATAGTCTCATCATGAAAATAGAAAAAATGCTAGGATGAGTTAGGGTAGGGCCTAACAGATCATGTACCAGTTATCCATCTTTTCCTGAAATTTATTAAAGTAGACATCCATTATCTCATTGAAATTAACACCTAGCTGATTGATAAAATCATTTATCTGATGGGTGTTTGGTCGGTGTAATTCCCAAACAATGTTACCAACTGAGGGAAAGAACTTCTAAAATAGAAGAACATGCACACTAAGAGTGACCCAAACTTTAGTGTGTTAGCAGAGTTATTCTTCTTAGGTTTCCTTATTGTATTGAGATTCTCAAAAAGATTCTTCAACAATACTTCACATAGATCAATTTTCATACCCTTTTTCACAATTTATAGGCCAAATCCACAGTTGCACATGGTACACTATTCTCTCTCGCTGACTGAAAGAAACAATAACCGATGACTCTAATTGCAAACTGTAGTTTTGCATCTATTACCTTATTCAGCTTAAGTCCTTTGCAATCAGACTCAACTCCGGTTAAGGTTATCAGTTCCTTCTGTGAAATCATCTTATGTGCTCGGGCATGGTCGTATATAGGGTATCTGGTGATTATGTGAATAAACTCCTTGGTGATCTTGAACGGTTGGTCTTCTAACCACATAAAGTCATCATGCACTCTGCTCAAAACAAATTTGACCCATTGGGGTTTGAAAACTCGAGGATAGGCTAGAGCTTCGGTCAATCTCTTAACCTTGATATGCTCATACTTACTATCCATTATTCCATCAATGCAAAGTTCATCATACATTTCCTTAATTTCGGTATGACCTAGCTCTTCTACATGACACTTAGTATAAAATCTAACATCTTCAACCAATAGAACCCTATTGGAATAAGAGAAAATGCAATTTTCTAATCAGGTTCAGATGCCACTTTGGGAGGTAAGGAATACTTAAGTGAGGGCTTCTCAATAGTCTCAACTACAACTGGTTTCTTCATCTTGGGAGCCATTTCAAGCTTTGTATTTCTACTATTAAAATAGCTTAGGGTCTCAACTAACCAAAAAATGCTTTCGACTTAGTAAATATAATGAAAATATTCACAATTGATATTGATCGGTTAACTTTCTTGAAAATGCGTTTAAGATTGTGTGAAAATACCTTGAATTCACTCTAAAATGTTTGAACACCTTTGATTCACTTAGGTCTGCTCTTTGAAAATTGGTAAGTGTAAAATGACCACACAAAGAACTTTAAATACACCCTTTACCTTATCGGGCTTCATGCAATTAGGTAAGATAAGCATTAAATGCACTTGATTACACTTTACCGACTAACTTCCTTTTATGCTTTTACCAACTAGACAGGTTCACTGTATTTACCGACTTCACTAGTAAATCGTAACACTAGATACAATTTCAGAAATGTTAATACATCTTAGCTATGCAGATTTTGGAGTTATTTCCATGATTAAAATAGGAACTGTTAAGATCTAACCTTATGAAGATGCAGTCCCTTCATACCTTTATTGATTAATTGGAAGTAGATGCACCTAACTCAGTAGGTAAGGTGCTTTCTTCATTATTTGATCCATTTTCCTTCTTTTTCCATATTTTCTGTAATTTGATTCTTATCTCTTTAGTATCTCCTTTGGGTTGATCTCTGCAATCTTTAGCCAAGTGTCCAACTTTATGACAATGAAAGCATGCCATTCCAAGATTTCTCCATGATCTCTGATTGTTCATTCCAAACCTTATCATATAGTTTGCACTTATATGTCCATACCTTCCACAACATTCACACCATATTCTTGTATTGTAATCCCATGGTATTGCAATATATTGTCGATTAAGATCTATGTGAGTTTGATAGCTTCTATCATTTGCTTGATGTGGAGACCACATGTAGTTTTTATTCTTAAACCAACACTTCTCAGTATTGTGTCCATATCTATTGCAGCTTTTGCAAAATCCCTTGAATTTTTCCTTTTGATAATTGCTAACAAACGTTTTCCTACATTGTTTACATGTGTGACCATACTTATTGCAATTGTAACAATAACTATAAGACCTAGTGACATTCAGTAGCTTACCTTTTCTGATTCGGCACATGTTGGCAGTATGTCCTTATTTACCACAGTAGTTGCAAATAGGCTTGTTATATTTCAACTTATCTTTGTTTCCAGCCTTCTTTGATGATTCTCCTTTCTTGGTGGTGTTGAGTCCTTTGTTGGTAGAGTCGTTTCTTTTGTAACTGAGTCCTGCAGATTTGTTGGGTGATCTTGTGTTTAGTTGCTCATCCAACATTCTTGACGCTTCATAACTTTTCTTCAGTGTTTCTTTTGACTTGTTTTCTGCTTCAAGTTCATCAGTCAATCTTGATAATTCAAGTTTCAATGCTTGGTTCTCATTTTCTTTCAAAGTTGCTTCATGATGTTCATGACCCAATTGATCAGACAGATTATGTTGAATTCCAGTCATCCTTGTGATTTCATCATTCTTTTCAAATACTAATGCTTCCAGCTGTTGTTTTTCTCTTTCTGTATCTTTTATGTTATCTTCAACTACTCTTAATGCATCAAGATTTTTAGTCATCTGTGTGCTAAAATACTCATGTTCCCTTCTCATTGCTTTAAGCTAATCATTTAATGTTTTGTTCTTTTCTTTCAATTCTATAATCATTTCTTCAGACTCTTCTGATATGTTGTTCTCAGATGATGTCTCAATTTGTTCCACCAACTCTTGTGAGTCCTGTAAATCATCAAACAATCTTCTTCTTACTTTCAGTGATTTTTGCATTTGTCTCTACATGTCTACAATCACTTGATTAGCATGATCCAATTCTTCTTGGAGATTCACAATTTTGCATGATTGTTTATCGCCTTCCATTGATGGGATCTTTCTCTTTAGGCTGTAAAACCCTTTTCCAAGAGTATAGCTCTGATACCAATTGTTAGGTCCAACAATGAAAGCTAATATACTAAGAGGGGAGGGGTGAATCAGTACTTCAAAATTTTTCTTCAAAAAAAATCTTACTGATAAACATAAACTATATATAGTTGATCTCATAATATATAAATCCAAAACACAATCATATAATTTACATCCATACACATTTCACTCCATAACACAAAGATTTTGGTTATACAGAAACTCTTGGTTAGAGAGAAAAACTACGGTGGGGATGGCACCCACAACTTCACTACTGCAATTATAAAGGTTGCTCGGTTAGAGCTACATGTTTAGCTATTTTTGATAGCTTACCCTGTTAGGAGTATCAAGATCTTTAGATCTACCTTGCTAAAGGATTTTACAAATACTTTTACAAAATGTAGTACTTGGTTAAAGGCTTTACAATTTATAAACCTTGTTAGAGTCTTTTACCTTGTTAAAGGTTTCTATCACAACTCAAAATAATTCAATCAAAATCTTTTACAAAATATCTGCAACTTTACATCTGAATGTTATAGCAGACTCTATGTGCTCAATATGAAATTACCATGCTCATAGCATACCTCGGTAATTGCTAGATCAACTCGGTGACCTCTTCTGTATTCTCTGTCCCTTAAACTATTTTATGAAAATCTTCTCTGTGACCTCTGAATACCTTTGTTCAATCATCACATCTTATCTTTTCACAAGATTTTTATCTTCAACTCACCATATTTTTCTCCTCTTTGGATACTCAAATCACTCTATATATAGATCTCTAAGGTGGTGATCTTGTTCATACATCGATTATACAAACATGTTTTATCAAATGAATAAACATAGAAATTATTTCATTAGATAAACTTCCTCAAAATCATACAAAATCTTTAAGTGCAATTCCCTATGAAATAACGGTTCCCTGTTCTCGAATCTTGTAACACATTTCCACATATGTGTCCAGGTTCATTGAATCTGGTAACACATTTCCACTCAGTTCAGATTAACTTGGTGTACCTTCTTTGCTACTCAGTGGACAAAGGAAATTTACTCGGTAGACAGCTCGGTATATATCATCTCAGTGACTAGCCTTTCTTCTGTAACCGACACCCTTAGTGCTTACCGACAGAATCTTTCTGTAGTATTAACTGACTAGGGTATACAGGATGACTTTGAACATAAAACTAATGACAACTTAGTAAATACTAATGTACCTTTGCAGATGAAATGATCAGTGTTGCAGGAAGGATTATGCGGATCAAAGAATCCGATACGGGGAATATCAGCGTTGTTGAATTTGTTGCTTCTGCTGGAATTGCTAGTGTTGTTGATACTACAGGGGGTTCTGATATTGATAATGGTGCTATGGATGTAGTTATTGCTATTGATGGGGTTTCTAGTTTGATTAGTGGGATGATTGGTGATGTGGATGATATTGTTGGGATTCTCAGCTGTATTGGAGCAATTGGTGTGGTTTTGGGTGTTGTTGATATAATCAAAGGTGACCTCTTTAGTGTTGGCATTTTTGATGATTATGTTGTTATTGTCATTGATGGACACACACTTTCTATGAGATCACTTTTTGAATGTATGAAATATGCTCAACCGATATTTGTTCCAAACCGGTATTATGTTGTAGTCTTTAGACTATCAATGTTTTGCAGAAAGTGTTTACCGATCTCAACCGACATGAAGATCTCAAGAAGCATGTTGACCTCAAGTGGTTTGAGGATCTCAAGAAAAATGTAGAAAAGGAACTAGGAGTGGTAGTTATCATTTTCCCAGTCTTCATTTTTGTCAAACTGGTAATCTGTTTAATAGTTAAACCGGTATTAATCTGAGTTATCAACTAGTAATCGATAAAGTTGTATAAATCGGTAATACTCTACGATGAGTTACCAACCAGTATATTTTTGTGATGAGTTACCATCCACTGACACTTTGATGGTGATTTTGTGTCATGTTACCAAATGTGTCTAGATACAATGAACCTAGGAAATTGCAATGTAATCCTATTAGACCAACATGAAATGAGATTCCTTTTAAGGACATCATGTCTAGGGTTTTAGTGTGAGTAGCTGTTAGGGTTTTTGGTGGTTGAGTTCTTGTATTTGCGATCTTAACAGAGAAGATCAAGTCTATGTACTGTAACAGTGTGGATTTACTGAAGACTGAAGTAATGTTGAAATGCATTAGCAATGAGCTACCATGGATCTAATCAAGAAGACTGTGCCATTTGCTAGATCATTCACTTGTTGATTACTCACATCTTTGACAAGTCAGAAACCCTTAACTGGGTAGGCCCAGAAAAGACTTTGTAAATCCTCTAACAAGGTGATTCACATCTGTGGATCTGAAATCCTCTCACAAGGTAGTCTTTAATCAGACTTATCTCCTAATAGAGATTGAGATTCCTAACAGGATCTATTCTGGTAAAGAATATTGTATGACCTTAACCAGTCTGACCTTAACCAGTCTAGTTACTATTCTATAGATAGCTACTTGTGAGTTTCATCTCGCCGTGGTTTTTCCCATTTGGGTTTCCACATCAAAATCTCTTGTGTTATGGTGATTGTTCTTCTATGGGTGAATGCCTTACTTGTTGTTTGGTTTGCAATTGTGTTAACCAGTTTGTTAGTTAAACTGTTATATTGGTTTGCTTCTAGACTGATAAAGTGTTTGAGTTCAGTATTTTTTGGTATACTAATTCACCCCCACCCTCTTAGTATTCATGAATTGGTATCAGAGCCAACATTTCTATAAGTCTAACCACTTGGAAAGAGATATGGGGGAATACACTGTGAGGGAACTTACTCATCAGCTCACTCAAACTGAGCAAGCCTATGATGAACTTAAAGTCAAATATAAGGCCTCTCAGGAAAAAAGAACAGAGCATGCTGAAAAACTGATGGAGCTAACTAAAAACAGTTCTTCTGATGAAACGGATATGGAAGCCCTAGTTCAAGAAGTTGAAAACTGAATGAGTCCAATGCCAACCTAAGGAGGGAACTTGAAGGACTAACTATCAGAATGTATCAAGAGCTTAAGAACCGAAGGAAAGATGAAGATCTAGTAAAAGACAAAGATCATGAGATCTCCGAGCTGAAGCAAGAGATCGGTGCACTTACCGCTCATCTTCATGAAAATAAAATGAAAAAGGAAGAAATGAAAGGTGAACTACACATGGTTGTTTCTGAGAATGCAACCTTAAAGGAATCCAATGCTGCTATTACCAAAGAACTTACTGAGTCAAAGGAAATACTTGCCAAATTCAATAAGAGTACTGTCAAGCTAGAGCAAAAGCTTGAATCAGCTAAATCGGTAAAGAATACCAATGGACTTGGTTTCTCTGATTATGAGGAAGGTGAGACCTCTGAAACAAAAGATGGAGCATCAAAGAAACAACCGACACCAAAGGATAAAGGTAAGAAAAAGTTCAAACCTGTTTGCTTTAATTGTCTCAAGGAAGGACACACTGCTAATGTATGTAGAAGTAAGGCTTACAATAATTTTTCTTATTTTCTAAATGATAAGCCTAGACCCAATAGATTCAATGATAATTGTTATGCATGCAACAAGTTTGGGCATAGAGCATTTGAATGCAGGTCTATCATGCACAACACTGGAAGGTATCCTCAAAGGAGTCAAGGAGTTTTTTTGAACCCTTTGGGAACCGGAACCCAAACCGGTTTAATACCTATAATCATCAATCAGGAAGCAGTGGCTATCAAGCAGCAACTAGATGGAGAGAAACCTATTTGATCTATCATGGTAGTGGTCACACTGCTGCAACATGCAGAAGGAAGAATGGAAACATGAACAATAGACCTTGGAGATCACCTGGAATGATTTGCTATCATTGCAACAAACTGGGTCATACAACAATTTCTGCAGAATCAGAAAGAATATATCAGATGATATACCAGTCAGTTCGGAAGGAAATATAGATGTTGAAACTGTTCAAGTGGATATTAAGAAAACTTGGAAGAAGAAGCTAGAAGAAGTGATTCAAGAAGAACCGGTTTCTGCACCTAGTGTGGAAGGCACTGAACCGGCAAACTAAGCATCAGAAAAGCTTAGGGGGAGCAAACGGTGAAATGTTTCGAACCCTCGGTTTACACTGGTAAAAGACCTTAACCGGTATGTGATACCTATCAATTGGCAGAAGACCGGAAATGGTAAAAGGCAAATTAGGGTTTATGCCCTAATAATGAAGCATTTATTATGGTAGGTGAAGATCTTGTTTAAAAAGATTTTTCAAGTCATTTTTCACTTATCAGTTCTTGAGCGAAGAATTTTTTTAAGCACTGAGCAATGAAAAATGATTTGGATTGTGATTCACAGAATTTTCAAAACCTTGAAGAAGAATCTGAAGCTAATATCAATCGATCAAGTGTAGAACACAAAGCAATATTTTAGCAACCAAAGGAGTGTGTGGGGAAGTGTAATTTGCAAGCCCTAAATTTTGAATTATGAAGTTTTTTCTCAAATCTCTCTGTTTATCATGGTTTCTGCATCACACTCTAGCTCTAGTGCACCTGTTTATCCAGTAGACTTCATTCAATGGAAGGCAAAATAGGTCTTAAGATTAAACCAGAATTTAGCATCCTAGAAAAGAAGAAGCTTCACAATGCAACCTATTTCCTTGAAGAGTTTTAAGATGATCACATCTGCATCATTCTGAGCAAAGTGCATGGTGATAAAATGTACTTAGAGCAGATGCATGACATCACACTGGAAGAGATTCATGTCGTCACTAGTTTTTGTAACGTCGGTGAAGTGCCAGCCCTAAGGAGATCAGCAAAACAGAAATGACCAAGCTCACCAGTTCTATGAGTAACCAATGGGGCATGACCATCAATCCCATCAAGGAAAATATGGTCAAATATGACTACATGGTAATAGGTTATTGGACATTTTATTCTAGTAGGATCAACTATGTCTCTGCTGCAGCAGTAAATGCTGCCTACAGGATGATCATGGAAGATGCATCAATTGACTTATGCACCTGTATGCAAAGGCAACTTCTGGTGAACTTGAAGTTGATTAAACAGGAAAATGCCTTGAGATTTAAGTTTGGACAACTATTGGTTGGGTTGTTCTACTTCCAAGGTTACTTCCCAGAAGTCAGAGATATTCAGTGGTCTGTCGACCAACCAGTTTCAAAGCAAATCAAGGAAAGCCTTCAAGCGGTTGGAACCAGTTATCTTGAAGTTCTGAACAAATAATTTGATGAGTTCAGATGCAAAATGAGCCAAAGAGTGAGAATATCAGGTGATATTGTCAAGAAATATGAAGATGACATCTACTTCACCATCAAAGTTGATGAGTGCATAATGGAGGCGGTTGAGCCTAGACAGGAAGAAGTGGAACTGATGGTATATGAGATAACGTATGAGATGCTAGATGGGTATGCCCCTACCCTACTCACCTCGCCCCTTGATCCAAAGGAAAAGAGAACCAACACCTATTTGGAAAGGGTTACACTAGTTGAAGAACCGTTAGTAAAGAAGGGGAAGGCAGTGCCTTCAGTATCAGCACCGGTTACCGCAGCAAGTCCCAAAGTGACCAAGCGGTCACTAGCAAATAAGAAACTAGAATCTTCTCCTACCAAAGTCTTTGAGAGAAAGCGGAAGACAAAAGACAACACACCGGACTTAGAGGACACTATGTCTGAAGAACAGCCTAAGAAGACTAGGCAAATGAGGAAAAACACAAAGAATGAACCGGCAACATCTGCACCGGTAAATATTGATATTTCCTCCTACAAACCTTTGACACATTGTCAAAGAACTATTAAGAATATTAGAAGAAAAGTTCTTGGTGATTTGAAAGAGTGCTTTGATGATTTTAATGATGATGAAAAGAAAGAAGTTGAATAGGAAGTCATTAATTATTTATGTATTAATGATCAGTGGCCATCAGAAATTAAATCTGAGACACCTGATTCTTTATATAATTCTTTAGATAACAAATGGTGCATTTCCATAGAGAAGGAAGAGGAAATAAGAGAGGAAATATTTGCACAATACTTTCCTGATGTGCCGAAAACAAAACTTTATGAAGTGGTGGAAAGATATAAGGGCCTCTTCTTCATGAGAAGAAGGAGACTCCTATTGCTAGAAGGAAAAGTCCTGGAAGTGGTAAAAGATACCCACTCCCTTGCTCAATCCACTCTAAAGTTGTACCAAGTGGCATAAGCCAATAGGAAAGCTAAGCAAGAACCATAAATCAATCAACTAGATGAAGTGTATGACAGTGAAGGAGTACCGGTCACTGATCAAATGGAACCCATTGATGTTGATGCCTTGAATGGTAAAGATGTTACTCCAGGTACACCAATGAAAGTGTTAGGACAAGAAAAATAGGTAGAGGAAGAGAAGAAGCAATGGGAAGAAGGAAAGAAGAAACAGGTAGATGAAGAGGCAAAGAGAAAAGAAGAAGAAAAGAGGAAACACGAAGAGGACAGGAGGAAAGAAGAGGAAAATAAGAGACAAGAGAAGGAAGCGGAAAAGAAACGGAAAGAAGAAGAAAAGAGACAAGAGGAAGAGAACAAGAAGAAGGAAGTAGAGAAGGAAGAAGAAAAGAAACAGGCAGAGAAGAAGAGAAAGGAAGAGGAGAAGAGGAAGCAGGAAGAGGAAAAGAGAAAAGAAGAGGAGAAGAAGAAGAAGGATGAGGATGAAGAGAAGTGGAAAGAAGAAGAAGAGAAAAGAAAAATAGAGGAAGAGGCAAAAAAGAAGGTAGAAGAAGACAAGCTAAGAGCGAAAGAGAAGGAGGAAGCAGCACAAAGCACTCAAATGGAGACTCCAAAGGCAACCGGTAGTCAAGCCAAACCAGCTGACATTACCAGTCCCATTGATCTCCAATCTGCAAATGAATCGGAGCTGCTACAAAGCATTAAGCTTGCTCAAGAGCGCTTGGAGGTGATAAGGAGGAAGAAGGAGCAAGACATGATCCAAGCTGAGGTGGACACTCTTATCAGTTTGATACCCAGTACTGACCTCCCTAGTACCGATTCCTCTCTGGCTTAGTTGAAACTCTTATGCACAGCTGTGGAGGACCAAGTACAAAGCCTAGAAGAGGTTGTTGAAGCAAATGCGAAGGAGCATCAAAAGGCTTTAAACATTGCCTTGGTGAAAAAGTTACATGAGCTTCAGCCCGATCTGCAGAAGGCACAGAAGGACATCAGAGATGCAATGGATGAGGGGAAATTACTGCTCAGTAAGATATGTCAACTCCATCTATTTTTTTATGATGTGCTTTCCCAGAAAGACAAACTGCAAACTGATTTGCAGACATTCATAAGCACCTTCAAGACACCATATGATTCCTTTACCACTTATGGGAAAACTATTCACCGGTTTCAACTTCAGGATGCAAGAATTGATTTGGAGATCAGCAACTAAACCAAGGATTTGTAGGAACTACAACTGGTTCTACTACCAAGTCTGCAAATACTTCAGAAGTGCTATCTCAATCTGGATGCCTTGATGATTACTCAAGAGATGAGTACCTTGGATGCCATGGAGGAATAGGTATCCTAGATGCAAACAGAGAGTGAGGTTTCTACCTCATTACTTGAGTCATGGTCCTTATCCATGAAGCAATTTATGTAGGACTTTAAATCTGTTTTTGACAAGTTTCACTCTTTATTGTCATAAACATTTATTCAGTTGTATTTTGTCCTTGTTGGCAAAGGGGGAGAAGTATTCTAGTATTTAAAATTTTGATGCATTCTATGTATACTCTCATGTTTATCGCTGCAAGGAAGTAGTATACATTGTATTTTCTACAAAGGGATAGTGTATATGCTTAGGGGGAGTATTTTTGGTTATGGCATATTATTTTTGTAAAACACTTAGATGTCAAAATTTTTCCTAAGTGTTGCCATCAATGCTAAAGGGGGAGATTGTTGGCATTTTTTATGATTATGTTGTGATTGTCATTGATGGACACACACTTGCTATGAGATCACTTTTTGAATGTATGAATTATGCTCAACCGGTATTTGCTCCAAACCGGTATTATGTTATAGTCTTTAGATTATCAATGTTTTGAAGAAAGTGTTTACCGATCTCAAGCGGTTTAAGGATCTCAAGCGGCATGTTGACCTCAAGAGGTTCAAGGATCTCAAGTGGAACGTAGCAAAGGAACTAAGAGCAGCAGTTATCACTTTCCCAATCTTCATTTTTGTCAAATCGGTAATCTGTTTAATAGTTAAACCGATATTACTCTGAGTTATCAGCCAGTAATCAGTAAAGTTGTATAAATTGGTAATACTCTGTGATGAGTTACCATCCACTGACACTTTGACAGTGATTTTGTGTCATGTTACCAAATGTGTCTAGATACAATGAACCTAGGAAATTGCAATGTAATTCTATTAGACTGACATGAAATGAGATTCCTTTTAAGGACATCATGTCTAGGGTTTTAGTGTGAGTAGTTGTTAGGGTTTTTGGTGGTTGATGAGTTCTTGTATGTGCGATCTTAACAGAGAAGATCAAGTATGTGTGCTGTAATAGAATGTGGATTCACTGAAGACCGAAGTAATGCTAAAATGCATTAGCAATGAGCTACCATGAATCTAATCAAGAAGACTGTGCTATTTGCTAGATCATTCACTTGTTGATTACTCACATCTTTGACAAGTCAGAAACCCTTAACTGGGTAGGCCCAGAAAAGCCTTTGTAAATCCTCTAACAAGGTGATTCACATCTATGGATCTAAAATCCTCTCACAAGGTAGTCTTTAATCAGACCTATCTCCTAACAAAGATTGAGATTCCTAACATGATCTATTTTGGTAAAGAACATTGTATGACCTTAACCCGTCTAGTTACTATTCTACGGATAGTTACTTGTGAGTTTCATCTCACCGTGGTTTTTCCCATTTGGGTTTCCATGTCAAAATCTCTTGTGTTATGGTGATTGTGCTTCTGTGGGTGAATGCCTTATTTGTGTTAACCAGTTTGTTAGTTAAACTATTATACCAGTTTGCTGCTAGATTGATAAAGTGTTTGAGTTTAGTATTTTTTGGTATACTAATGCACCCCCCCTCTTAGTATTCATCAATTAGAGTTTTAGGCTGATATAGAGGTTTGTTGGGTTTTCCTTTGAATCTAAGTTTAGGAAGGATCTCCTTTTGAAAGCCTAAACCAATATTATCTTTGGGGTTTAATTTTGGCCGCAATGGCTCATGTCATCCTTGCTTGCAAGGTCCCAAAGCACTCTGACCATCATAACCCATTCTTTGCATAATGAGAAGGCCTTTTCCATACTGATCTATGGGAAGCTTAGCTTGTGGGATGTCCATGGTGATTGGGTCTTTATAGATCCATTCTACTAAGTCTTCATCTCTAGTTTCTTCTTCTTGACTCTTTCCAAGAATGAAAGGCGTCAAAGTGCATGTTGGCTTGACCAGTGGTGTTTGAAGTAACCTTCGAGGTTTACCATGAGTTCTAGGAGAAGTGGGCAGTTGCCCAACACAAAAGAGTTGGTTGAGATTGTACTCCCTAGGACCTTCCTCTATCATTTTCATCTTGAGCTTCTCTTGCTTGGGTATAGTGGTGTTTGGACTGGAAAGAGAGGTGGGACTAACATATGAGGTGGATGAGGTGGCTACTCTATTGTTAGGAATGATAATCTCTAGTTGATGGTTGATATTGTTACAATATGCAAATGGATTTGCATCACCCAGGATTGTAATTTCTACACCATAGGGAACATGATACACTGGTGGTAGGTGGATGCAATGACTTACATTGTGTGTATCCAAGGTCTTCCTAATAATAAATTATATGGTAGAGGAAGGTCCAAAACTTGACATATGATGTGCTTCACCACTGGGCAACTCGGATTGGTAGCACAACTGCTCCTTTGGATGAACGCTCTGCATCATCATAAGCTTTTATGTTTATCTTTTTGTGGGGATCCACTGATTCAACTGCATACCCCAATGCAGTGATCAATTGTAGTGTACAGATATTTAGGCCCACTCCATTGTCGATCAAGACTCACTTGATCCGATGTTGGTTGATAAATCCTTCAATATGGAGTGATGCATTATGAGGTTGTTGGAAGGATATATTGTCACTTTCAGAGAAAGTGAGACATGGTGATGACCTCAGATTTCCAACCATAGCTTAGAATTGATTTGTATTTAGATTCGTAGGGACTAATGCCTCTTGGAGAGCTTGATCCAAGATTGTTTTATGAGATGGGGATAGGCACAAAATCTCCAAGATGGAGATAAGTGCAGGCATCTTATCTAACTGTTCCACAAGGTTATACTACTTTGGGATGGAATTTGCGCCTTGTGGAGTTGCTTTGATAGTGATTTTGTTGCGACATGTAACAACATTGCAGGTAGAGTTTGGATTTTTTATGGTAATGATTGCAATTTTTTCATTGGCATCATATAGGTGGTTTACAATGTAATTATAAGCAGCTCACGTATAATCAGTGGTATCTGTATTTCACCCTAAAGTGGAAGGACCCTTTTGATCTTGTGATGGAAGTGGATTTTTAAACATAAGATGATCATTGTTTGTTGTTTTTGGGTCATGTCCTTCAATTTAAACCTCGCCTTGGTCAATGAGATCCTGAATAAAATCTTTCAATTTGTGACAATTGCTTGTTTTATGCCCTTTCTCTTGATGGAATTTGCAGTGTTCATTATCCCTCCACCACGAAGGTTTAACCTGAGGTTCGTAATTGGATGTCTTTGGTAGGGTCACCAGATTTGAAGAGACCAACTGATGTAACATTGTCTCAATAGGTTCCCCTAAGGGAGTGTACGTTCATTTTTGTTTATAATTTTGCTGGCATTGTCTTGGTTCTTCTTGCGGTACATTGCATCCTTGGTTTAGGGGAGAAACCGTGTTGATCTTAGGAGGGGGGTTTTGCCCTGCAAAGCGGACCAAATGTTGTGCACTTTTAATAGTTCTTGCATCTACGACCCCATCATTGACAATGTTCTTGTCTTTATTCCAGAAGTTAGGTTTATCACCATTGAATCATGAACGAGGCACATCTTTGGGTACATTGTATATTTTGATAATCCCCTTTTTGATGAGGGCCCTTTCACATTTTAAACCCTGTGTGATCATGTCATTGAAAGACTTTGTACCTTTCATATCTAAATGAAATTCCATTTCTTCACTCAAGTTGGAAATAAAGATTCCCACTAGTTCTCTTTCAGGTAGCTGAAGGGAACGTCTGCTAGACATTTGTCACCATCGTTGTAGGAAAGACGAAAAATAGCTCCCCTATTTTTTGCTTAGTGTTACATAGATTGGCCATGGTGATATCGCGTTCAATGTTATGTGATTAATGTGCAATGAATTTCTGGACCAGTTCTTCAAATGTCCTAATGCCACCTATGAGTCGGGAAAACCATTACGTGGTTGTCCTGTCCAAACTTTGAGGAAAGAGTCGCATTAGGTTTGTGTCCTCATATGCCACTTCTAGGCATGTTGAATGAAATTATCTAACATGATCGCGAGGCTCTCATTTTCCTCGATAATTTTTGAACTTAGGTGTTTCAAACCCTTGTGGCAAAAGGTGGCATATGTAGATTCCTATCAAAGGGATAGGGACAAATATCATTAAGTGAAAAATTGTCTGTTTTCACACCACTATGGAGTTGTTGGGCTAAATTTTTGATTTGTTGTCGCAACATGTCTATGTTATTTGGAGGAGGAGGTGGGGGATTTCCTTGATGAAGGTTGTATCTAATGGGATCTCAACCTCTTTCATCCTCATTATGACTTTGGCATTCCAATGCTTGCCTTAGTTGTGCAATATCAAAATCAGAGGGGAGTTTGGCTCCCTCTTGGGAAAGTCTTAAAAAGTGAGCATCAGTGTTGCTCCTGAGTATTTCATCAAAAATTCGATTGAAGAGAGGGTTGTGTTGCGCCCTTTCTATTGTTGCAAGAGTAGGAGTACTTGGATTTTCATCATTTGTGTTTCCTCCAAGGGCTTCTTGGAATTCATTGAGATTTTCCTCCTCTTCCTCTTCAATTTCTAGTTGTCTAGACCTTGATCCGGCTTGGGTCATTTTTTTTATAAGTTGTTGAAGTTTGGTGAAAATGATGATGAGTTGGTGATCAAATGAAAGATTAATGTTTGGTGGAGTGTTTTGCATACGGATCTCTAGCACTAAAGGTAGATGTTACCAAAGTCCTTCCTTGAATTGCTTGTTGTGTTTTGTTGAAAATGTATGATGTGATAAGGTTTAGAGAGATCTGAAATGTGTTACAGACCCAACTACCTAGTAATGAGAGGATTCACTCATAGACCAGTTTTAACCTACGTAGAAAGGCCTCTTATGATGAGTTTATCCTAGATGTAGAGACACTCTAAAAGTGATGTGTTGTGTTTGACTCAAGCAATATCGAAATAGAACTTAGGACAAAAAACCTCTTGATGTTTTGAGAGTTGGAATGGATTTGATGAGATGTGAATGTGATAATGTATGAAATATTTAAACTTCAATAAAAACTTTGTGTCACATATGGGACAAATTCTTCTTCTTCTCTCTTGGGGGTTGGTGGTTCTTCCCAAGCTATGTTATAGGTGATCCAAATGTCTGGAAAGAAGGTACGATTGATTTTGCCTCCCTTGTTTTGATGATAGCTCAAAGCTCTATATTGAGTAAAAACTCCGCGGTTTAATGACTCTTGATCAAACTCATTTGATTTTCCTTGAAGTTATAGATGCATGTGACGTAAGAAGGTTCTATCTGAGACAAATATTTGTCTATTAAGATAGAAGAATTTTCTTCTTTTGATGAAAGCCTTTGAGCTCAATGGTCTTTTCTTCAAGTTGATGTGTTGATGAAGATTCTTCTTTCTCAAGATGTGAAGAATGGTCATATAGTTTGATACTTTGTTTTTGCACTTTTTTTTATCTTTGTTGGTTTTTGAAAATATTTTGTGAAAATTTTGTGTTGGATGAATACTTGTTTTGGAATTGGATTTTTTTATTTTTTCTTTGACAAGAAAACAAAGCAAGCACACAAACACAAGAATTTTGCCTCAAAAGGCACAAGTGTGGGTCTAGATCGACCCAATCTTTGGACTTTTATGACCCTTTTCTTCCAAATGTTTTTGAGTATGTTTTTCCAAAAAGCCTGAAGTCGGCTCAGTTTATCACTAGTCTTGACTCAAAATGAAGACACTTCAAACACACTTTATCCCTAAGGTCAAATAGCCAGTTGCGATAATTTCAGCCCACATCTTGATATTTCTTCAACTTTGGTACTACATACCTTATGAATCTCATTGTGGTAGGTAAGGATGTGATATACTAAGTCTTGCACAAGCATAACAAATAGATGATCGCTATGATGGGGGAGTCACCACTTTTATCAGGCTACAAGTAACCTTTCAAAAAGCTATTTTTCTACTCAAGGAAATATGTATGGTGAGTATCTTGGGAGCAAAACCTTCTATGCTCTTGCACTGAATTTATCACAAATATCCTCAATCAATAGAACGGGTGGGTTACTACATAAAGGTGTTTAGTAATTTTTGATTTCTTTGGACATAAGTTCATTCTGTAGTGACTCACTTAAGAGCCTTGTAACTTGTGGTGGGGCCCATTTTTCCTTTCAGCAAGTTACATTGTAGGAACAACTATACCCAAGGCTACAACTTTCGCTCACACCTGATTTCTATAGTGGCTTGAAGTATTTACTGTGTGAGGTCGTTACCAAGAGTGATGTGTCTCTTGGTAGGCCTCTCTTAAAAGATAAACTTTGAGTGTTACTAACACATTTCTCTTGCACCTAGGACCACAAAAACCAAGGGAGAGGATAGTGTGTGTTAGAGGTAGGACCACTTGACAAACTTTTTTTCTTTTTGCACAAGTGTGATAGACACAAAAGACACTTGTTCTTTTTAACTTATCATTGCAATATGATCTAACTATTTGGAGATATTGCTCCAATAGTCATGGTTTTCTTTTTATCCTTCAAAGGCAATATGTTGAGTAGCTAGGAAAAATGAAATCCTGGTCAACTTAATGAAAAGCACATTTTGCTTTGAAAGGAAAGGGATTTTGAAAAAAAAACAAGTTGATTGTTCTTTTTACTTGCACAAAAAGTTGAAGCATGGATTGTGAATTTTAACTTGAGTTGATGCAAGGAAATCAAACTTTGTCTTGTTGAGTTTTAAGCACCAAAAATGAAGTGTTTGAAGTTGATTTTTAAGCACCAAAAAGGAAGTGTTTAAATTACCTATCTTGCATGAAAAATAAAGTTTGTTGTGAGTTTTTAAAGCACCAAAATGAAGTCTTTGAGGTTTGATTTTTAAGCACCAAAATGAAGTATTTTGAAGTTAATTTTAACTTGCATTAAAATCAAGAAAAGTGAATTTCTAAAATTTTAAGCAATAAAATGGGTTAGTTCAAACCTGCACAAGAAACAAGTAGTCAATAAAATTTGCATACATGGTGGGCCTCTACAAGCCTAAGAAAAATTGATTTATCGGTTACAAGGCATTTTTTAAAATGCTTTGTTACAATAGTGCTACTCTGTGTGAGAACAGAAGCGCTACTTAACACAAAAGCATGACAGTAAGGACAAAGTGCTAAAATAAATTATTATACACAAATCCAACAATGCTAAAACGGAAACAAATGCGCTACTTAAGGGTCAATAGTGCTATACTATAGACAAAAGCGCTAATTTTGGGACAATAGCGCTATTGGGGAAACAATAACACTAAAAGACCAAATTGCGATAGCACTAAAGCATGAACAAAAGCGGCGAAGCACGACCTGTGTGTCAAGTAAAACAATCAAAAAAGTTAGTAGTTGAAGAAGGCTGCTCTTTGATTCATGTCAGGTTCACCAAATGATGCTTTGAAAAATGGGAGATTGTTAGACAAAAACCTGTGGTCGTATAACACATAAGAAGCACTAGAAACAAAGATAAATGTTAGTGTTAATCAAGCAAAGACTAATATAAGCAGACATACCAAGAGAGACACTAAAAACATAATGAAGCATTTAACTATGAAAATAAATGCAAGAAGACATCTCCAAATGCCTTCCACCATGCTTGTAGCTCCTCCTCCCTTGTTCCTCTCCTCTCCAAGTTCCAAATTAGTGTAGCTCTCAGCAGCTTTTTGCACTATGGATGTCTTATGGAGATTCAAGATTGAAAAATGATTAATCTAAATTTTATGCAAGTGTGAACAAAAGCTAAAATGAGAGATTATCTAATTAGCTAGTGTTAATTTTAAACTAAAATAATGAATATGATTGAGTTATGCTAAATCCTCTCTAAAATTGGCTATAAGTTAAATGCATACAAGTTTTCAGGATCTGGATTATGAAGAAATGGGCTCTATTTATAGGAAAAATGGAGCAATGGATGGTTGAGATTGAGTAATCTCAAAAAGGGTCTAGATTGAATGGTTTATGATCTATGTGACAACTTTCAATCCAATCCCAAGATGACAAGTTTCAACATGAGATGGGTTGAGAGGGGAGGGAAGAAGCATTAAATGCTTGACATGACCTGGGGGTTAACTTGAGAGGTAAGGTTAATGTTGAGTTGAATGGATAAATTCATTATTCAAAGAATAATACTTTTATCCAATGGATAAACTCTTGTGCAAGAGTTAGTGAGGATAACCATGGTCAAAGAAATAAATGCTTGAGAAGACACATGGGTCTAATGAAGGTTAAGTTAGGGGTCAAAGTCCCTAACCATGTGGGTGAGTTGAGTTAACCATTAATGGCCATGTAAGAGCCATAAGTGGTTTGGAAGACTTTAGAGGTTAGCTTGTTGGACACATAAAGCATTAAATGATTTTCAAAGACTTTGGAGTCTTTGAGAAGGGACTCCAAGTTGCTTAGGAATGTGACAAAAATTAGGGGATGGATTAGGCTAATTCGGAAGGGGTTAGAAGAATCTAAAAGGGGATTAAGATTGCAAGTGGGTTTGGTGGGTGAGGGAAAATAAGATTTTTATTAAAATAAAATTCATATATTTCAACAAATAGGTGCAAGTTGCCTTTTTAGGAGAATGCAAGTGGGGGGGGGGATTTAATGATTTAAAAAAGGGGATTAAATTGAATAAATAGGATTTATTCATTTAATTGATTGTGAATTTGGTTTAATGAATGAATTAAAATAAACTAAATAATTTATTTAATTAATAGGACAATGTTTGAGGATGAATTAATTAAATGTTAATTTAATTAACTATTGGTTAATGGTTTTTTAATCAAATAAATAACAAATATTTATTTAATCAAACTGGACAGATTTATGTGACTACAGTACCATAACTCATAAGAAGTCATTCTATTGTTCACTCTTAGTTGTACCCAGTTTAATGTATAGATAGTAGCATGAACTACTTCCTTCCAGTATGTATCTGGTATGTTGGCCTCATTCAACATTGTTCTAGCCATTTCCTTTACTGTCATATTCTTCCTTTCTGCCACACCATTCTGTTGTGGTGTTCTTGCTGCTGAATACTATCTCTGGATTCCATGCTTCTCACAGTACTCAATAAACTCATTTGGAGAATATTCTCCACCGCGGTCTAATCTTAATCACTTTAACCGGTGTGCACTGTCATTTTCAACGATCCTTCTAAAAATATTGAGTCTTTCAAATGCCTGTTATTTTTATTGCAAAAATGTCACCCAAGTCATCCTTGAGTAGTCATCAATGAATAGCATGAAGTATCTCTCACCAGTCAGAGCCCTTATCCTTGTTGGCCCACAAAAATCTGTATCCAATAATTCCAGAGGTCTTGAAGTATTGTACTCTTTTGTTTTGCAACTTACTTTGATTTGTTTGCCTCTGATACATTCATCATAAAAAGCACTTCTGAGTTTAATTATTTATGGAATGTTTCTTACATACCAGTTCTTGCTTATCTTCACCAGATTGTCAAAGTTCACATGGCCTAATCTCTAGTGTTACAACTAGCTTTCATCAACATGTCCCATCATGCATTAGGACTCATAGCATTCCTTCAAATTGTAGACATTACCATATGTTATCTTTATTTCTACCACAACCTGACCGGTAGTCTGTTTTCTTATCTGACAACCAGTAGAGTCAAATGTGAACTTGTACCCTTGGTCACACATCTGACTTACACTCAACAGATTATGATTTAGTCCTTCCAAGTAGTACACATCATGAGCCTTAAGCTTGCCATCAATATTCAATGTACCACAACCTGTAATCTTGATGGAGTTGTCACCAAACCAAACAAAACCACCATTCCAATCATCAAGCTTGATAAAAAAATTCTTGTCTCCGATCATGTGTTTTGAGCAACCACTATCAACTACCCATAAATTCTTCCTTTAAGCATGTAGAGCAGTCTGCACAATCAAGCTTGACCATGTCTTGTTCTTCTCCTTTTCTATCCAAACCTATTTCTCTTCTTTCTTCTCCTTCTCTATCCAAACCTTTTTCTCTTCCTTCTTCTCCTTCTCTATCCAAACTTGTTTCTCTTCTTTCTTCTCCTCTTCTATCATATTGTGTTCTGGTTTAGTCTCTATCTTTTGATCTAGTACTATTTTCTTTTGCTTGCCAGTTCTCAACTTACAATGTCTCACTATGTGACCAAAATTTTGACACTTGTAACATTCCACAATAGCATTGAAAGATGTATCCAAAGCATTCTTGTAGGACATCTGCACATTTCTCCTACACTCATAACTCTTATGACCAAACTCATTACAATTATAACAAGTGACATTTGTACCTTGTAATGCAAAAAATGAGTTTCTACTCTCAAAACTAGAGTTTACATTCATTTTCCTAAAGTCTGCCATTCTATGACCAAACTTATTACACTAGTAACAATAACCATGAAAGTTTGGAACATACCAGTTATATTGTCTTGGTCTTGCAAATTATTGTCTCATCGGGGGTCTTCCTTTCATGCTACTAACTTTGGTTAATCCTTCATGATCAGCTCTTGCATTTCTCCTTGGATCTGCATATTGGTGCATTGAGTGTGGTCACCAGTTCATTGATTGTGTATACCGGTTTGTGTGACGGTTCTTAATAGAATCTGCATATGTCTTCTTACCTGTATCTTTGCTTACCATAAATGTCTTCTTCTCTTAACCTTCATTTGAAGAAGTAAACAGTATCTCCTTATTGAATGTGTCTTTTCTATTTGAAATTTGACTCTCTTCAAATCCTAAGCCATTGGTATCTTTAGATTACTTATGTTTGCTCAACATCTTGTCTAAAGCTTCAGTGTTGCCTTCATATTTGCTTCTCACTTTCATCTCTTCCTTGATTTTCTCTAATTCCTTCTAGAGCCTGACAATTTCTTCTTCTAGGTTTTGATGCTCCTTCTCCTTTTTACTCAAGCTGGTGCTAGTAACTTCAAAGATCCTTTTGTCTTCTTCCAATTGAAGTTTTAGATCTGCAATTTTTTTCTTGGACTCTTCAAGAGATTTCTCCAACATCTCTTGTTCTTCAGCTGAAACTTTTTTCACCTTCTTCAGATCTCTTCTTGTTTTCTTGAGCTCTTCTAAGGCATTGATGAGCTATGCTTCAAGATGTTAGGATTCCCATAGATAATGAGAGGGGGGGTGAATCAGTATCTAACTGGTGGATTGAATGTCTTAACTTAAAACATGTAGAACATATTATAATAGTATGCCAGTATGCAAGAAATAATGCAATAAATAGAATTAAAAGCATCCACATGAGAAGCACACCATGACACAAGGATTTAACGAGGAAACCTGATGTGAGAAAAACCTCAATGGGATTTGTGACCCACAATATTCACTTACTAGCCAATAAGATAATATTACTTAAAAGAGGGGCCTGCACATGCAGGAAGGCTAACTGCCTAGAGCTCACTGACTTACAATGTGGATTATACAAATCCAATATCTTGTACTACTTTACAATGGCATCTATAATGCTAGATCTAGTACCAATTTCTGCTCTATTCTTTACATAAAACCTTTAACCTATATTTTGCATAATAGGTCTACCTAATTTTTTCTTCTTGCTTACCAAATGTCTACAATGATCTCTCTTATATATAAGAGTCATTTTACAACTTTCCAAGTCAGCTTACAAAGTTTTTACAATAATAAACAAAATATAATATATCAAAAATCCTCTTGGCCTCTGTGTCAGTATGCTTCCTTTCTCTGTGTCAGTGTCGGTGCTAGTGGTCTAAGTGCCGGTGTAGAGTGTGATCTATTGATGCCGGTGAACTATCTTGCCGGTGTAATGCCTTGTTGGTGCCATAGGATTGTAAGGTTGCCATCAATGACAAAACCTTCAATCACCTACAATGTCTCATTGGAGTGTGCATATGCCAACAATCTCCCCCTTTGGCATTGATGGAAACACTCATGAGAAAATTCAAAAGTGTATCCAAAATTTTAATCCAAAAATGTTTCCAAAAATATGTTACCAAGAATATAAGAACTCCCCTTGAGTAGATAATTCTTTTTTCGGTTATTTTCTCATACTACTACTCCCCCTTTGGCATCAATGACAAAGGTTGTCAAGATGTCAATAGAGTTGTAGTCTCAACCTTGTAACTGGGTAGTTACAATTTGAAATAGATCTGCTAAAATCAAGTTTATACTCTCCATAAACTTTTTACTATCTCTTATTGTTGTCTTTGTTCTTTTAACTGTACTGGAGAGGTGTTGCATATGCTCTACTGATGTTTTCTTTCCCTATATCAGTGCCTCAGATATTTCCTTCCGCAATGATGCTAGATAGTCCAATCTTGGACTTAGTTTTAATCTCAAATTCTTTGCCTTATCCACTATTCTCTGCTTTTCTCTTTCTAACTTAAGTAACTCTTCCTCAAAATTTGTTATCCTTTCCTTAAAAACTGATAATGTATCAGGTGAGTTAACAAAATTATTTGCAAGTTTATTGATTTCATCCTGTACCTTGCTCATCTTCTTATCTATGTCTACTGTTAAAAAGTTTGTCTTGCAGGTGTCTTTGTACAGAGTTTTGAATTCCTTTAACAAGTTACACAGTTCTGGTAGAAGTGTGTCAAATTCCCTAGTACACTTCTTTATCTTTTCTTTAAAGAATTTTTGCTTTTCAATTTCTACCTTGTCCTTCATTGTCTCTTCCTTTATTTTCTCAATAGTCACTGTGTTCTCAGTGATGTATTTACACAAAGTATCTAGTTGTCCTAAAGAATCTTTATTGTCTATGTTACAGTTAGGAGCAATTACTTTCAAAGTTGGGATTGTGTCATCTATAGCTTTATAAGCCTGTGAACTACAATCTATTATCCTTTTGATTGAATCTAATAGTACTTCAATTACATTAGTTGAATTGTGGCCTGTTGAGGAGGAACCAACATTCTGAATTCCATCGGTGGAGGAACTAACCAAGCTTGTTGTGACCTCTGGTAGGTCTATTTGTGTTTGCATTTCTTTAAGCAATGGTTTGTGTACTTCTCTTGTTGCCTGTTGTACTGTTTCCTCATGACTCTGTTCCTATACCTGTTCTGGAGCCTTTTGCTCTTCTTGTTTCTTTGTCTGTTCTCTTGTGTTATTATCTACTGGTTTCTCTTGTGTTTGATCAGTTTGCTTAGTTACCAGTGGCTTACTAGCCATGTCTGTCTTACCAGTTGTATCTTTATCTACCACAATGTTGATCTTTTGTGTATCAACATCTACTGTGTATAAGACTTCAGGATTAGGATTGACATCCTCTACATCCATACCTTCAACTGTTAGTTGATCTTCTATATTTGTTGTTACTGGTGATGTAATCAAAGGAGGTGGGGATAAGTTGTCTTTTACTTTGATACTCGGAGGTCCACCAACCCTTCCTTTTCCTTTGTCTCTCTCCTTCTGATATACCTTTACTGGTTTGGGGTTCCTGTATTCTTCTTGTTTTTCTTTCTGAACAAGAAATATGTCCCATGCATTTTCTGTTTCTTCAGTTACCTCATTAACTCTTCCAACCATTAAAGCAATATACCGATGTGTAGTAGAGAATACTGACTAGTTGGCTTTAGTAATTAGGTCATCTATCTCCTTAGGTGAGTTTACTGGATAAACAACTAGTAACTTTTCAATTTTGATTTTCTTATCAAGCTCTATAACAACTTGTCTTCTTGCTTCTAGTCTTTTGAATGGTTCATCTAGTACTTCATCTATAACTTCCATCAAAAATTTCTTATACATGTCCATGTGCAAAATAACATTGTTTTCCACTTGTTGTTTTTCATCTACTGTCAAAGTGTCATAGACCTTTCCTATGTTTTTGAGTTTCCCTTCCTTTTTAATTTCATTTAGCAATATGTCAAGAGGGGCCAAGTTTTGTTTTGTTCTCTTCTTCTTCTTGGGTGTCAGTTTCTTCTTTGGTGTAGTCTTTTTAACCAAATATCTTACTGCTTCTTGTTTCTGTCTAGTTCTCCTAGGTGATGGTGTGGTTGTCGGGTGAAGGATCTCTTTTCCTTACAACTCTTTTGAAAGCTGCAGGCATGTCACTCTCTGAAGAAGTGCCTATCGGTGATAGGTGAGTCTTAGGCTATAGAGTTCCTAACTCATCCTCAGTGATACCCATTTTCTTTAATACATCTTCTTTAATAGCCTTTGCCTGTCTAGAACCTCTTCTCACAACTGCCTCAACCTTTTTCACTCTCTTCTTAGATTGAATTTGTTTGTCTATGGTCTCAGCAGTACCAAATACTTCTTCCTTTGGTTCATTTGGTGCTTCCAGAAGTGCTTTAGCATAAGTCTCAATTATATGATCATCTGTCTCATAGCCCATCTCTATTACCTAGATTGTTCTTGGGATGACTACTTCCATCCAAATCTCATCCTTTTTTATTACAAAGCATATATCATCCTTGTACTTGTCAACAATCTTCTGTGATAATCTAATTCTCTTCTTCATTTTGGCCTTAAGTGCTTGAAAGTATTCATGGATATTCTTTTCTTTGTTTTCACCCATGTTGTTGAATAGTTCTGTCAATTATTTTCCTACCGGTATATCAAATCCAAGTACTTTATAGCCTATACCAAGAACCTGTTTGGTTATGTGTAGCATCAAGCATACAAGCAGATTACCAAACCTAAAATTTCTTTTCTTATCTTTCTTTATTTTGCCTAAGTTGTCAATTAAATCATCTCTTAACCATTCACATATGTCAATTTTCACATTGTCTGTAATCATGTCATAAGCATTATTAATGCATAAACTTGAAACTAAGTTAGGTCTATTTGCATGAGTAGCTTTATACCCTAAAATAATGCTAACAAATCTCACATTTATATATGTTACATCATTTAGCCTCAAGGACCTTTTGTCAGATGTTGCACCAGTTAGTTTAGTTACTAGGTCATTTGAGACCTTCTTAGTCTTGTCTGGTCTTTTACCGGTGGATGGTAACCCTGTGACAGCTTTCACAGCTACCTTGGTGATTTTGTGAATTGCATCTAACCAGAAAAATTCACCATGTACCTTGCTTAAGACTATCCTAATCACATCCTTGGGAAATTCAGGAATGCAAAGGATTTCAGTAAATCCTAGGGTTTCAATGATTTTGTATTCTGGTTTCACATTTCTGGAATTATCACATATGATAGATTTATACATTGTTTTGATATCTTCATCTCCCAATTCCTCTATGTTACAGTGAATGTAAATTCTGGGGTCTTCAGCATAAACAACTCCTTTTGGTATTTGAGAGAAAGAACCTATATTGTCATCTTTCTTTGCTACCTCGGGAACTAGTTGAAATATGGGCTTAGGGAATTTTATAACCTTGACTACAGTAGGGTTAGCTATATATTCAAGTGTAGAGATGGATGCCATGATGATATATACCTTTTTCTATCTTTGATGGATTGATTGCTTGAAGTGCTTTGCCTCTTTGCTTGAAATTCCTTAGCTCTGCAAATTTTGCGCTCTACGAATGTTTGAAATCATGGTGAAATGAAATGGAGCCAAAACCACAAATTTATAGTGTTTATTTGCCATCTACCATATTTAATGCATGTCGGTTAAGTATTCACTTAAAATTGTCTACCGGTAATGAAGTAATTTCTAACTTCTCATCTCTAACTGAGGGAATAATAGCATGTGTTATTAGATTTCCAAACCCTCAAGGAAACTTTCTTCAATTTGATGAAGAACTTCCTACCGGTGGAGCACTAGTCTGTCCTGCCGGTGAAACATCACTCTGTCCTGTCAGTGAAGCATTGATTGGTTCTATCGGTGGAGGAGTATTCCCAACATTTAGATCAGCTTTTCTAATCCATTGTTTTGAGAATTCTTGCTTAACCTCTTCAACTTTTTCTTTACCTTTCAAGCTAGATTTTTTGTTGTCTGTCAGTGATCTTTTACTTCTATAGAATTTTGCAATATGCCTAATCTTGTTACATGCATAGCAAGTCACATTATTCTTCTGAATATCTTTTCCATAACCTATGTCGGTTTGTGTTCTACATTGATTAGATAAATGTCCAAATCTTCCACAAACATAACATCTCACATTCATTCTGCAATTTTTAGAGTTGTGACCAACTTTGTTGCATCTTGAACATTGACAGGTGGGTGTGCTGATATTCTGATAATTTATAGATCTACATTCATTTTCTCTATGGCCATACTTTTTACAGTTAAAGCATTTTCCATTGAATTTATAAGCATTACGTTGTCTTATCATTTTGCTGTGATCCTGTGTGTATGCAGTACTAGAGCTTTCACCAACTTCAAAGCCAATTCCAGAAGTGTCACCTTTAGGTTTTTTATTCTTCAGCAAGTTACCAAGTTCCTCTGAGCTTTTCTTGAATTTTTCTTTATGTTGATTTGCAGTTTCTAGTTCTCTTTCTAAGACTTCTTTCTGCCTCATTAGTTCATTGGAGTCATTCTGAGTGTGCATTAGATCTGTCTTCAATAAATCATTTTCATAGCTAAGTCTTGTGTTCTCATTTGCTACATCAATTATTTTTTTGGTCAATTCTTCTTCATTCTTCATCCTATCTTCAATTTCTTTACAAAATCTCATAGTCATATCCTGCATCTCATTCTTTGTTGTCATGTTCTCCAGTTTCAGCTTGCTTATTGTATCATTAAGTGATTCCTTTTCATCATTCTCATTTTGCATCTTTTCACAAAGTTCTCTTCTCTTATTTCTTGCAATAGTAAGATTCTCTTGAAGTGCTTGAATGATATCCTGAGCTGCTTTTAGATCATCTTATGGTTTGATATTTTTCAATTTCTCTGTATCATAGTCTGAAAGAGCTGCTTCAAGTTGCTTCATCAGATTTTCTATCTCTACTGGTGTCAAGATCTTCTTCAAGTTGTTAGGATTCTAAAAATAGAGGACTAGGCTCTAATACCAATTTTTTAGGATTCCCATAGATACTGAGAGGGAGGGGTGAATCAGTATCTAACCGGTGGATTGAATGTCTTAACTTAAAACATGTAGAACATATTATAATAGTATAGCAGTATGCAAGAAATAATGCAATAAACAGAATTAAAAGCATCCACATGAAAAGCACACCATGACACAAGGATTTAACGAGGAAACCCGATGTGGGAAAAACCTCGGTGGGATTTGGAACCCACAATATTCACTTACTTGCCAATAAGAGAATATTACTTACAAGAGGGGCCTGCACATGCAAAAAGGCTAACTACCTAGAGCTCACTGCTCAATCACAAAATGGGAAGTCTCACTAACTTACAATGTGGATTACACAAATCCAATATCTTGTACTGCTTTACAATTGCATCTATAATGCCAGATCCAGTACCGATTTCTTCTCTGTTCTTTACATAAAACCTTTAACCTATATTTCGCATAATAGGTCTACCTAATTTTTTCTTCTTGCTTACCAAATGTCTACAATGATCTCTCTTATATATAAGAGTCATTTTACAACTTTCCAAGTCAGCTTACAAAGTTTTTACAATAATAAACAAAATATAATATATCAAAAATCATGTCGGCCTCTGTGCCAGTATGCTTCCTTTCTCTGTGTCGGTGCTAGTTATCTGAGTGTTGCTGTAGAGTGTGATCTATTGATGTTGGTGAACTATCTTGCTGATGTAATTCCTTGCTGGTGCCATAGGATTTTAAGGTTGCCATCAATGACAAAACCTTCAATCACCTACAATGTCTCACAAGGTAGGTAGGAGAAATATCTAAAATATTAATACAACACACACACGAAGATGCAACACATAACACCAGATGTACGAGGAAACCCCAAAGTGGGAAAAACCTCCATGAGAATAGCTGCTGGAAATCTTCTGGTCCAATCCAACCTCACAATGAAAAGATCTGAATACAAATATTAGGGCACCAACCCAAGGAGCACCAACTCAAAGGAGCACCAACCCCTACACAATTTATAGGCTACAACGCAAAGGAGTTACAACCCCTGTACTAAGCACCTACTCAGTAAAAACAATATGAAAACTCAGATACACAAATGAGATCTTTGCTACAAATGAAGTTTTGCAAGCCTTGAAAGCTTTGTACTACCAGTTTCTATCTTGTCGGTTTGTGTTAACTCAACACACACTGCAACTTAACCTTTCTACTAGTTGTAACTTTGCTAAATCTTCTCTCCCTTTGTTCTAATAATTTCAACTCACACTTGGTCACTCTTTATTAGGTGCTACTTCTTCTGGTTTGTCACCTCTGCATTCTATGCTCACTCTGTCGATTTGTTCCTTACATAGGTTTACCCTACTTCTCCTTACCAATACAATCTTCATTTACAAACACTTTAGGTGTTTATCTCTTTGGCTCTCAATAATTTCACTCTATCCTTCTCCCTTCAGTAGCAACAACTATATGTCTTAGGTCACCATATTTAAACTGAATCTTTCCTGCTAAAAACCAATTCAAATGGAGGGCAGGTAGGGTTTCCTTCTATCTACCAAATCTACATCCAATCTGATCTGATTTGCCTTGGACCACACACCTGCTTTGGAGGGATAGGCCATCACACGTTTTCCATATGTCCAAAGTATGTTTGCCAAGAATAGAAAACACGATCATAATTTTTGGCCTTGAAATCTATTGACATATTTATGAACCAGTTGTTTCATTCTTGAGGTCCTCTTGCAATCTAATTTCCTTGCTTCGATATAGGCACCAACAACTCCTTAATCTTTCTTTGTCCTTCATTCTTCCTTGAGTGGCACCAATCTGTTATTGACCAGTGATTTGTGGCTATTTCATTTAATATCGACTAACTTCTCCAACAACCATTTCGATGAAAAATTCACCGACCTCTGCATGCTCACCACCTCAGCTCCATGTGGCATCACATCGGCATACACTCAGATCACTGACATAGGGTTGGTTTTAAACTTGAACATTCAAAAAATCCTCATACCAGCACAAGCCCTTACTAGTAAAACCTTCTCTTGGTGCTATTAGGAAGCATACACTACACAAGTAACTCAACTTCACCTCTGGTGGTTTGTGATCTCTTTGAAATTCTACCTCTTCATCACAAATATTATCACAAACAAATAGCCAACCTTCATACCATTTACAACTTGTCATGCCAACACACAACTTCATATCACCTCTTACTGGTGATGTCATTGATAATCTTAATACCTGCTTGTCTTCCATGCCTTCATACAAGTTTTGTCATCCACCATCTTGGTTTACAAGCCTTCATGTTAATCTTCCTTATACCAGTTCAATATTTTTCATATCGGGTTGACATATCTTACCGGTAGCTTGCAATACTGGTTGACATCAATGACAACTCAATGCCACCAATGGTCTCGTCAATGAAAAGGACATGTTGATGAAATCCCAAAAGTATCTGCTGAAGCACGAAACTCATCGAAGTGGATATGAAGTGGCTCTCTCTAGTCAGAGTCATAGATCGATGAAATGGAATGAGATCTCATCGAAGTAAAAGGGGTTTCGATGAAAACAAGATATTAATTAAAGCATTAGAGTGTATGACAAAAAGTGACCTTTCATCAAAAATCCATTATCGATGAATTCAATGGATAACTCATCGAAATATGGTTTTTGATAGAAAATGCATATTGATAAAAGGTGAAAACACTTGAGAGAAGAGAGAGTTTCATCAAAACAAAATAAATAGTGTTGGGTCTATACTGAAGATGGGAATTGATGAAACTAGGGTGTCAAAGAACATGAAAAGAAAGTCATCGAAGGGGTATGTTTCATCAAAATAAGAGTTGGCTTCAGGAAATGTGGCATGCTCATGCATTGAAAGCCAAAAATTAGCAAGAAAGCACAATCAACCCACTAGGAAATATTGCACGAATCCAAATGAGTCACATCATCTTAAATTAAAAATGAATTTCTTAATGACCGTTATAGTACCAGAAGTAATCAAGCTACTCGGATACTAGAATTATTTAAGTGGATAAATTTGTCAAGTAAAGAAGGAACTGGTGCAACAGGGATCATAGAATTGTTCATGGAAAGAAGTAAAAATTGTAAGTGCTTCTCATAATTTATTGTCTTCTTTGGAATTCAACATAAAGATGGGAGCTTTGTCATCTAGGAAAGCTAAAACAAAGAAGAACAAAGAGCCTCGCCCTCTTGAAACCAAATAATAAAATAAAAAATGATAGAAAAAGGAAGGTCGGCCCTTAGACCAAGACCTAATAGACCAATTCCCTCTCTCAATTCACTGGTCTAGAAAGATTAAGAATGATGATGAGGGATTGGAAGATAGATTTAAAAAAATAGGGGACATTTGGATAGAGGTTCGAGGGCATGAATTGTTCATTTTCAGCTATGCTAGAAGGTTTGCAATAGAACCAGTGTGCAATATTTGAAAGCTGAATCTAGGGAGACTTATCATTCCCAATGTCTCTGTGAATGTAGAGTTGATAATAGCATTGGTAGATAGGTATGACCCACAAATGCAAACCATATGCAACTATAAAGGGAACCGCCTGTTGCCGATTACTAAAACATACATTGAGCAAGTTTTTAGTCTGGAATGGGGGCATGAGGATGAAGTTGATGCCAAAAATCTGGTGGATGAGTATTTAAACATGGAGAGAACATATAAATGATGGAGACTCCCACCACATAGACCGAAGACCGAAGGAGTTGTGGCTTTGTTTATAGATACTGACAAAGCCCCATTTGATGTTAACTTATTTTCTCCCTACTTTAAGTTCATCTATTATTGTACTGCTCAAGTGTTGGGCGTGGAAGCCTCCCCATTAATGAATATTTCTGCTATGGTGATTTGTGTCGACATCCAATCAAAGGACCCAAGGACCTTTGATTATGCTTCTTACTTAGCTCGTTCCATCAACCATGGGTTAGAAAAATTAAAGGGAGATAGGGGTAATATGAATTTCAGATACTACTCTCACCTTATGTATATGTTGCTATACATTGGTCAAGATATAGGGCTGTGGACTCAAGGTCTGTCTATTAGGGAGTATGATGAAGAATAAATTCACAAGCTAGTGCAATTATGGTTATCATCCTAGAACCAAAGATACATTAACAACTAGTACATGAACTTTGAAGGATATTTTGTGAAACCATTATACAAATTGCTTGGACATCCATGTGATTTTTCACTTTCCCCTCAGGTTAAGAAATTCATTCGACCTAAAGATTTTGATGAAGAAAGCCACATTACCCATAAATGGGGGCATTAGTACTATTTCTTGGATTACATAGAGATTAGGGTGTATGGGTTTGAGGGAGAACCTTACTTATTTCCTAAGACTGTCCCAGACAAAATTGCTTATTTTGAAATTATTGGGTGTAATGCCCCTACCCTAGTCGGACTTGTAAAACCCGGTTGACCTTGATTGACTTCCTATGTGGCCATTCTTGCAGGATAGGTTAACCATGATGCAATGTGTAGTTTAGTTAATATAAATAATTGTGCATACTTATTATTGTGCTCTTGCATCGATTCTTGTGTAAATGTAATTGTTCCTAACTCTTGTGATAAATCTTGAGCTAACGCCCTCATTAAATATGTGTATGTATATGTATGCTTGTATGAATTCATGGGTGCAAGAGATTTCAGGTACAACACCGCTTAGGGTAAGGTTCATCCCCTTTGGGATTTGCAAGGTTGAGTATGCTTCCTTCATCCTTAGAATTCAGATTTGGTGGTCATTAAACTCTCATCTTGCCTTAGCCATGGTCAGGTGAGCATCGTGTGTGGATTCGTGGGGCTTTCCTTGCATTGGGTTGCATGTCATGTGATTTGGTGGACTTCCTCGGTTTGTGTGCCTTGCACGGGGTAAGTGGAGTTTGTTATCCTAAGTATTTTAATTCAAGTTAATGAGTAGAGGTACGCAGTAGTAATTTAAAAATAAAAATAAAATAGGTAGATTCTTTTATACGATTAATCGTTAATTTAAAGAGATCCCTTTAATCATTATTGTAGCAAGCTTAAAGTATTTAACTTGGATTAATGTGCTCATTTACGCATTTGTAGTTGAGAAAATTAGAATAAATAGATCTCCTTCATGAGAATAATCATTTATTAAAAAGGTCGCTTTATTATGTTTTAGCGAGTCAATTTAATAGTTAAATTTAATAATAACGAATTTAATGAGCTATGCGTTTTAGAAAGGAAAGGTTTAAAGTCATTTGAGAAATAGAAATAAATTAATCATTTTCGCATTTTGGAAGAGAAAGGGTAAATTTTATTATTTAAAAAGAAATCATTTCCTTTTTACTTGTAAAGTTGATATAGTATAAAAGATTGATTTTTAGAAAATTAAATTAATCAAAACGCCTTACTCGGTCAATAGTTTTGAAATTTGAAGTAGGCCTAAAATTTATATTGAGAAATTAAAATTTAAAACTCAATAAGAAATAGAAGCATTTTAATTTTAATAAGGAAAGCGAATAAGATGTAATAAATAATGGAAAGGAATGACTTCCATTTTCATTTTCATTTATTTAATTTTAAAAATAAATGCCTAAATTCGAAATTGAAAATTAGGGCAAAAATAGGGTTTCTCACTTAACCTAGTTTGAAAAGGTTTTTGGGGGTTCTTTTCTTGGGAGCTTGTTTTTGGAAAAAAAAAAAAAAAATGGGGAATTTGCTTGGAGTTGCAGGTGGAGCTCTTCGTCAAAATCTCTTCCCGGAATGTGTTTGAAGGTAGGAATCCAACCCACCCTCTTGTTTAATGGTTGGATCTTTGTGTGCAAAATGGAATGCAAACATTGTTTTGGAATCGAGGTTTTTATGTTTTGTTCATGTTTATGTCAAAAAAAAAAGTCTCCCAGTTGGTTGTTTATTATGAGCAAGCTGGAAATTAAATGGACTGTGTTTACCTTTCAAAATAGGAGAAGTTGCTGGAACATGCTTTAAATCCCTGTCTATAAGACTGTGGGACATGTATTTGGGGATTGGCTAAGTATTTTTATTATTACCAAATTATATATGCCTGAAACTATAAAAAAATATATATATATAATAAACAAAAAAAAAAGAATTATTATATGTGTTTGGGGCTAGGGTTTGGCGGGCGGAGGAGCCGAAGCTCGGCTCGCGCCGCCGCCCCCTCCCCCATTTCTTCCCCCTGCGGCATCGCCGAAGTCCGCAGTGCTCCCCGCGACCATGTTGTGGGCCGCAGGCTGTGTCCACAGCGTGGGCCGCAGGGACTGCGTCCACGTTGTGGTCCGCAGGCTGCATCCACGTTGTGGTCCGTAGGCTACGTCCACAGCGTGGGCCGCAGGCTGCGTCCACAGCGTGGGCCGCAGGGACTATGTCCACATTGTGGTCCGCAGGCTGCGTCCACAGCATGGGCCGCAGGCTGCGTCCACACTGTGGGGTGCAGCGCTATAGTTAGGGTTTAAACAAAAACAAAAAAAAATGTATAAAGTTTGTTTCATTTTTTTGATATATTTTATTTGTTGTAAAAAAAACAAAAAAAAAAACAATATATATAATATTGACATATATGAAGTGCAAGAAAAATGTCATGAAATAAAGAAGTTGTGTTAAGTTTGTAGCAAAATCTATTTTTTTCTATTAATTTAGATTTTAGTGCTAAATATTTTATATATTTATATATATATATATCAAATAATGGAGTTTGCATATTCTTTTCTTATTTGTAGATTAATTAAGATTTATCAATCTTGGATTATTAAATTGATATTAACAACGTTTAAAATTGGAACTTCTTTTAATAGGAAAGGTAATCCTTGGAGAAGAGATCAAATATTATCTGTATTTGAAGACCTTTAAAATAAAACACCATTGCTAACGTTATGGAATGCATTTTAATAAGACGTTGTATCTCTTTTAAACAAGCATTGTCTTTCAATTTGATTGATAAAGACCTTCCGAGAATTTTAGAAATGAAAACTAAAGTATAGGAGAGAATTAAATTCGAACCAAAATTATCTTTGTATATTTTGTTATTACGTCATCGATATGCTAGTAGAATGAATGGAAGATGGACAATGTATCAATTTGGAAAGTTATAAGTTTAAGTTTTGTATTTGCTTTGTTAAAGTGATGGCAAACCTTGATGTATTTGTTTGGACCCTGTCGTGTTGTCATTGGGACACCTGTTAAGTCTTGGTCTCTAACTAGGGTACTGTTGGGCAATGGACCTTGTACTTCCTTTTAGCATGCACTATTGGTTCTGCCTCTACGTGGAAGTCAATTAGGATTTGTGTATCAAAGTGGCCATTTGTAAATTGGTTGTATCCGCTTAAGTGGAAAAGATGTAAAGGACATGTAAATTTGTAATCTTAACTATATTAAATGCCAGAGGGGTCTTGCAGTTGAGCAGACCCAGAGATGTAGCCCCTTAGGGGTGAACTCCGAGATCATATCTGTGTTATGCGATGTTTTAGTTTCCTTTATTTCATGCTTTAAGTTATCATGTATGGTTGTTATCTTGCAAAGTGTGCGATGGAAATTAACGAATTTAAATCTAAGTGCATAAAATTATTCATCTTGGCAAACGTAATAATCAGGTTCATGGAAGTTTGTAATTAAGATTATGGAAAAAGTATTTTGATAATGTGAATTAAAAGTAGTAATAGTGGAAAAGATCTTGCTAGGTTACATCATTGGATTAACTTGTTACTAAGCATGTAAATTGAACAAATGAGTGTGGGAAAACAAAGATAGAATTAACGTTATAATTTCTAAGTTGGATCCTAAAGGATAAACATCATATAGGTATTTACTTTTATCTTCTTAAATGAATTAACGCCATGTTAATTATGTTTCACTACATTGGGACGAATTTGTTTAGTTATATCACATTTTAATCTTAACAATAATCCTTACCAAAATTAACTTGATAATTGGGTGGACTCAACTATTTATCCATAATTATAACTCTAATAAGAGAATCTCTTAAGATTGCTAGAAATGAACTAAAATGGGAAGTATTTGTATAGTTGTTTATATCTTAATCTTAGTAAATGTATAATTCATAATAACCTCATTTAACTAAAGGAGTGACATGCAATAAGATAGTTATATTCTAATCCTAATGGAAGTACGTCACTATGAACTTATATTTTAATCTTGTAATGATGAATTTCATCCTACTAACTATATTTTAATTTAAGGAATGAACTCATGTGTTCCTAATACATTTTCACCTTAATGAATCTAGCCATCTATTAGCATTATTAAAACTTCAATGAATTCTATGGCTACTCACATTTTATCCTTCATAAAAGAACTACGACTCATTAGTTGGTTATGCTTGAATTCAAAGGAAGGAACCTCACTCTATTAATGGAAGTTTTACTCCTTAATGAACGAATCTCATCTTATTAACCAAACTTTTAACACTTAAGAAAGATTTCAAATGTGGGTGGCTATCTTAAAACCAAATGGATGAAATTCGTATATTAATCGCATTGAACCTTAGGGAAGGCCTCTTAAATTATTAAGGTGTTAATGTGCATTGAGTAATAACCTCGCCTTGGCCTCCTATCCATTCAAATAAATGAACACTCCCTAGAATTCTATGTTGTAAATTTATCGAACATAATATGTAACCATGTCTTAAGTATTAACATGTAATTAAGATATCCGGCTTAATTGGATCAATTGTCGCGAGTTGAGTTAGGTGTAAGGTTACGTAATCGCGTTGGGAAATTGCTCATGCGATTTGGGATCCTCATTTTGGTTGAGTTGAGTTAGGTGTAAGGTTACGTAATCGCGTTGGGAAACTCCTTAGGATTGTTTAGTCTTCCGCTGTGTTATCTAAGTTTTCAGATAACTTCTAATTATCTTAATGTTGTAACTTATAATTAACTACTCTTAGTATTATTATAAAAAAAAAAATATTTACACTCTAATTGAGTGTTTTTAACTTAAACCCTTAGGGGTTTCCTGGCGGGGCATTACATTGGGCAATTGTCTATAGCCAGTGCCAAAAATATTATAGATCATGGGAAGCAGTCAATTGTGCCCGGCTTGTTGTCCTTTTCTGATTTTCTTGTTAAGAGTTCAAAAAGTTATAGTTTACTGCAAAATAAGTTAGAATATTTCCACCTTGTGAAAGGAGACCCTAGTCCCAACTTTGATCCAGAAGATATATGTAGGGGGCTAGAATGTCACAGAGATTGAAAGCCATAGAACATGTGCCATTAATGATTGATGACTTCATCAAGAATGTGGAAAGGGAGAAAGCAATCATGAAGAGGTCAACGCATGATAAGGTAGCTAAAACATATGAATGGAAATTGAGGAGGGGAAAGATCAACGAAGAAATCGTGGAAGGAATTGATGACTATGTGGCCAAAGAGAACAAACTAATGTCTCATGAATTTGATATTTTAAATAATGTGCCATTGTATGTCTTTAGAGAAAGGATTAAAGATCCTAGGGAGACTACTCCCATTGCCTGTTTATCCCCTAAATCCACTACTGAATTTGTTAACATAGAAGAAGTTGTGTCACCCCATGGGTTTGGACTCGATCACCATATGGATCTAGTAACAAGATAGCCCTACGAGATGGAAATTGATGATGTCAGAATCCTTGAGCATAAGGAATTTGTTTCAGATTAGGAGTTTGTTGACACTCTTGAGTTTGAAACCTTCTTATATCAATACAAAGGTAGGATGATCAGGAAACAGATGGGAAACATCACAAAGGAAGACACTCTATGAATGATACAGGAGGAAATCAATGCTGAGAAAAGAGAAATGACCCCTGAAAGAGGAAGACAACTCCTCAAGGATGTTGGTGTGATAATTTACCTGGGGTGGGAAATGAAAGCTTCTGTAGTCACATAAATTTGTCCACTTAATTAAATGAATATTTAGTATTTATTTGATTATTTAACCATCAATCAATAATTAATTAAATTAATATATTTAATTAATTAATCTTAACCCTCTTCTCCTATTAATTAAATAAATTATTCAATTTATTTGATTTAATTCACTTAACCAAATTCAGACCATTAATTAAATAAATAAATCATATTTATTTAATTAAATATTCTCTCACATTTAAATAAATAAATATTTATTTAAATCCCCCAAAATCCCACCTCTCACATTTAAATAAATAAATCATTTATTTAAATCACCTTTATCCTCCACCCACTTGTATTTTCCTACAAATGCAAGTTGCACATTTAAATAAATTAACATTTATTTAAATCACCTTTATCCTCTACCCACTTGCATTTTCCTACAAATGCAAGTTGCACAATTATTTTAAGTAAATTATTTATTTAAATCACCTTTATCCTCCACCCACTTGTATTTTCCTACAAAAGCAAGTTACACAACTATTTTAAATAAATTATTTATTTAAAATCCTATTTATCCTCACCCACTTGAAACCTTTAATGGTTTCCCTTAAAGTCTTCAAACTTGATGGCTTCCTTCTATAGTCTTCTTAAGCCTTTAATGGTTTCCCTTAAAGTCTTCAAACTTGATGGCTTTAAAGTCTTCAAACTTAATGGCTTCCCTTAAAGTCTTCTTAAGACTTTAATGGTTTTCCTTAAAGTCTTCAAGCCTTTAATGGTTTCCCTCAAAGTCTTCAAGCATTTAATGCTTTATCTTCCTTTTTCTCATTTAAATAAATTAATATTTATTTGAATATTTATCCAAATGCAAATTACACCATTTAATTGAAATAAATGATTTTATTTTAATTGAAAATACCAAAATTTCTCCCACTTGCATTTTCCTACAAAATCCACTTGCATGCCTAAACCCCTTCTAGATTCTTCTAAACCCTTCCTAATTAACCTAATCCATCCCCTAAATATTGTCACATTCCTAAGCAAATTGGAGTCACTTCTCAAAGACTCCAAAGTCTTTGAAAAGCAATTAATGCTTTGTGTGTTCAACAAATTAACCTCTAAAGTCTTCCAAACCACTTATGGCTCTTACATGACCATTAATGGTTAATTCCACTTGCACCCATGGTTAAGGACTTTGACCCCTAACTTAACCCTCATGTAACCCATGTGTCTCTTCAAAGCATTTATTTCTTTGACTAGGGTAACCATCATGTCCCCTCAAGCATTTAATGCTCCTTATCTCTCCTCTCAAGCCTCCTCATGGTGACACTTGTCAACATGGGATTGGGTTGAAAGTCTCACATGGATTGAATATCTTTCAATCCTAACCCTTGTTAAGATTGCTCAATCTTAACCCTTCATTTCCCCATTTCTTCTATAAATAGAACCCTTCTCCTCAAGCAAAGAAGGAAGCATTTAGAGTATTGTTGTTATACTAGCATTAGCATAGAGCTTTCTCATAGCATCACTATCTACACTTGCATAGCATTTGCTTATCATATTCAACTATCTTGAATCTCCATATGGCATCCATGGCTAGTGCTAAAAGCTGAGAGCTATACTCATTTGGGACTTGGAGAGGAGAGGAACAAGGGAGGAGCAACTATGAGCATCTTGATTAGCTATTTTATTCTATGTTTATATGCTTTCTATTTCATGCTTAGTATCTCTCTTGATATGCCTATTTAGGATAATCTTTTTGTTGCTAACACTAACGTTTGTTTCTTGTGCTCTTGTGTGTGTTGCCATCAAAAAATTTTCTAATCCTTTTTGCAGAGCATCAGCTTCTATTATGTTTGACAGCTTTAGAAGAAAGCATCACAATGACAAGCAATTGTTACCAAAGGAGGTTGATAGGATCTTTATAGGTTCATGGTATGATCCAAAGCAGAAAGCCTTGTTACTATGGGCTCTATATCCAAGAGATAAGAGACCCCTACTGGTAGACATAGATGAAGCATTTGGCCACCTCATGATCCATCAAGTTGGAAAAACAAACCCTAGGATCACTACCCAGTTAAACCTCAATGTTGCAAAGATAAACAAAGAACAAGTTGAGTTCTTAGTGAGGGAAAACCAAACTATCAAAGGCCTTTATGAGAAAGCACATGAAGAGAAACAATATTGGTAGGATAAGGCATTACAGTTGGAATCAGCCCCACAGATTACAGAGGTTGGAATTGCTACTTATGAAATTGATAAATGTATACTTGAAACAATCCAAGATGCGACATATTGGAGGTATAAGAGCGAGAAGGGGAATAGATTGCTCAAAGTTGCACAGGCTCGCAGCTGTCAATCTTGGTGATGATATAGTTGATGCTCGTTTTAAGGTTATGGTAAAGTATTCTAAATAATTTTGGAAGATGCACACTGGTACCATAAAAGCATACACAAAGCATATGAGGTTGCATGAATGGATCCATGAATTCATGACCACTCACAACTCTATGACTCCAGAGGATAAGAATGAAGTAGATACCCTGCTCAAGGCACACAATGAATTCGGGGACAAGTTGAAAAATGCCATCCAATTCCTAGAGAATGAATAATTGATCCAATTGCCAGCCATGTTTCGTGATGGATAACTCATGTTCTTAGGAGACTGACAACTTGAATTTAAAGGTATCATGAGTAGAGCCAAAGGATGAGTCGATGAGGATGGGGGTCTAGCTCCATATGTGATCCGAATGATAGAGAGACCTTATACCATGGAGAGTGCAATGAAGAAATGGACCTCAAACTTCTAGTGTTACTAGGATGATGATTATATCAATCATATTGGCATACTTAATATGTTTATGTCTAAGTTTAACAAATGATAGTTGTTTAGTTCGAAAGGGGTGCACCCCTCATTTTAAAAGACTCGTGATTCTCATATATATGAGAAGGTATTGTAATACTAGTCATCATCCGATAGGTTTAGATCTCTGCAAGAATTTATCAAGACTTTTTTAATGAAATATAATAGAATTTTCTTTCTTTTGTGCAAGCTATAGAACATAATGTCACGGGTATCAATTCTTTGTGATATTATCTACAATAGATAAGGTTGCTTGAATTTCTGGGTGTGAAATGTTGGTGAATGTAATGTCCCTTCTTATGAATTCTTAAGAATAAGAAATTATTTAATCACAGATGACTTCATTTTTCAAGTAATTAACTCAGAACCTTCATGAGAACTGATATATACAATTGTAGTTACCACTTACAATAAGAATGATGGTTATTGTTTATGGTAAAAATAGAAACAACAATATTGAAAGACTAAAATGGATTCAACCACAAAAACCCTAGCCTAACAACAACAAAGATCCACCATAATAAATGAAGATTGCCTAAGACAATGCAAATCAAATGAAATAACAAATATTATACCATCACATGTCCAATAGGTTTTGAATCTCCATTGATCTTGCTTGATATATTTTCTCTCAGATTTTATGTGTGCACAAGAGCTAAACAAAGAACAGAAATATGGCTGCAAGTAGGTTTCATTGAATATAAAAGTTCAAATGCTAGAATGCATGAAGGGATTGATAATGAAGGAAGTATCTCCTTATATAGAATACACTATAAGAAATGGAGGGATAAGATTGAGAGGTGTAAAAGATAGATGGTCAGCTAGGATTAGAGGGTAGGTAGAGAAAATAAGAAAATAATGAGAGGGTAGGTAGTGTAGGAATTAAGAGATGAATGAAATGTGTCATAGGTAGAAAAGGCTAATGAATTAATTAAATAAATAAATATTTATTTAATTAATAGAGGAAGTGGAATCAATTAAATAAATAAAAGTATTTATTTAATTTAAGAAAAATGATTATTTAAATAAATAAAAGTATTTATTTAAATGAGAAATAAGGCTAGAAGAGGATAAATGAAAGAATTAAATAAATAAAGATCCATTTAATTAATAGAATAATTAAGCTAAAATAATTAAATAAATAAAGATTTATTTAGTTAACAGAGGACAATTTTAGGTGTCTACACTTTTCCCCTCTTTGTGACAATGCAAGTCATCGCGTTGTTTCAAAGAAGATAAGATGAACTAATACAAAGTTGCCCCAAGATGGGAATGATATGTCCCCTCGAGAGATTGGATGAAAATTCCTGAAAAAGATCTCAAAAAATCTCTCGATAAGAAAGAAAGGCTAGAATGAACTGACTGGATAGGATATAGTGACAAAGTCACGGGATAAAGAAGACTTACCTGGGAGACTAGGGCTAGGGTAGTCTATAAGATAGACTACGAGGGAAAACATCCTCATTGTCATCCACACACCTAAGAGATCAAAGTGTAGAGAAAGTGGAGAGTAGTCAATAGTCAACAACGATGGCATTGGTGCATAGATTCGATCGCGTTCACCCATATCAGAGGCCAATAGATGGAGGAGAGTCAGTAAGTACCACAAAACCTCCTTGTACCTTGTTGCATTAATTGTTGTCATAAATGCATGTCAGGTAGTGTAATAAATACACTTTAGGTATGTTGCAAAAAATGTCAAGCCGAAGGGGGGGGGGAAATGCTAAGGTGTGTCTATGTTGGTGCTAGGTGGGTCTGGGTAGGCTAGGCACGTCTACATTGGTGTCGAGCGTATCTATGGTTTCAATAGCATCTATGTTCAATGCGAGCATTTCTATGCATTTTAGGTGCATTTATGTAGGACAGACGCATCTATGCCTAATAGAGGCACATCTGTGTGATTCAGGCGCGTCTGTGTAGAGAAGGCACATTTGTGAAGTATGCAAGTGCATTTATGTCTTCAAGGTCAAATCAACAATTTTATGATAAACATACAATGTTGAATGGATAAGTTGCTGAGAGGATACACTCAAGAAGGTCCTATAGGGAAGACTAGGGTAGTAGATAAGGCTAGGATTGACAATTCTATGATAGAACATACATTGCCAATCCATAAACTACTCAAGAGGATACACTCAAGCAGAGGCCCTAGGATAGGATAGATCGAGGCACTTTGTGATGAACAGGGAGTACTAAGAGAAATTGACAATTCTATGATAGAACATACGTTGCCAATTGGATAAGGCTAGAATTGACAATTATGTGATAGAACATACGTTGCCAATTAGATAAGCTACTCAAGAGGATACACTCAAGCAGGTGCCCTAAAAGATAGGATCAAAGAAGAACTTTGTGATGAACAGGGAGTACCACTAGGATAAAAAGCAACACTTTGCGATGAATAGGGAGTACTACTAGGATAAAAAGAAACACTTTATGATGAAGAGGGAGTACCACTAGGATAGAGTTCCATATGATAGATATAAGCACTACGATAAAAAGCAGCACTTTGTGATGAACAAGGAATGGCACTAGGATTGACATAGTTGATTTTCTTGACTGTAGGAGGACCTAATGATGCTGGAGTCATGGGAGAGATTTCCTTCGACTCGGATTTTATGACCAAAGTTGACACTCAAGGATAGAGCAGCAGTGGAGGCTATGGGACTGCGATACATTATGTATGTGCCTGAGTTTTGAGTGAACATGTGATTGTTGAATGCATTAGCTAAGAGATGGCACTCAGAGACTTGCACTTTTGATTTGCCGATGGGTGAGATGACAGTCACCTTAGAGGATGTATATAGGATACTACAAATACCAATCAATGGGAAGCTGGTTCCTTATGATCAAGATAGAGAAAGGGATGCACTGAGACAAGTGTTTCAGGATCCAGGACTAGAGATGAGGGCTGGACATGTGTCTTGGGACACTATGATAGCTACAGGATTGGTGCTACTAGTAGTGATGGTAGGAGTTATCATTGGATTCCTCTGTCCGGATAGGGCGACACGAGGGTTGGCAGTGGGATGGGGGAGGACTCTAGAGACATTGGTGACTGAGCACACCAGGTTTGCATGGGGGTCATGTCTACTGGCACACTTATATTATGAGCTACATTAGTTTGTGTACCATGGATCAGAAGGATTAGGATACTGAGTGACATTGTTGCAGGTATGGGCATATGAGCATCTTCTAGTTACACATCCGATACACTTTAGAGGAAGATTACTTCTCAGCCATGGATTGGGAGGTTGGAGTATCAACACATGTTTATTGATGTGATAGAGTCAATATGGTATGGAGGCCATACTTAGACTATGAGGAGTGGGAGGATGATGCAGTGGAGCTGGCATATGTGTTGAGGAGTAGGTATCTGATAGGGAGGACACTAGATGTGATTGAGAGGCAGTTGATAGACATGGTGTGTATGTAGTTTCATAGGATACAGTGGATGCCACAGGGTTCAGGGATGTATGCATGGATGATGATGGATTAGGTGCATTTGGGTCGATTATTGTCTTATGATCAGGCAGTGACACGGCTACAGGAGATGGTTCCCATGCCTTGGGACATATAGGTATATGTGGAGGATGCAAGGATGGATGTAGAGTATATTGCATACTGGGAAGAGCATCCATTCCCATGGCTAATGGATCCAGGGGAGCTGATAGAGGGAGACGGTGGAGGTGATGGAGATGATAGTGGAGATGGTAGAGGTAGAGGTGGGGTGTAGTTATAGAGAGGAGAGTGGCTGAGACAACACTGAGGGTAGAGAGGAGAGATAGATGCATGTAGTGAGGGGTAGAGGTGGATTATCATTATAGATGCCAGCAACATAGTTCCCAGATAGGTACAGGGATGGGGATAGGGATAGAAGTAGCCACAGGGATAGGGGGAGGAGGGAGGAGAGGAGGAGGATGAGCTACTATCCTTGAGGGAGATCTACCAAGTACAGGCAGATGAGATCCAAGATCTAGAGAGGGATGAACCTAGGCTCAAGAGACACCTGAGGGACACTGAGCGAGAGAGAGAGATCGGGTTATTCAGTGCTATATGGAGGCTAAGACAACATTGAGGGTAGGGAGGCAGGTAGCAGAGGATACAAGGGCCAAATATGCGTATGTTCTACAGGGAGGGGAGGAGATAGCTTACTAGCAAGACCTTTACTATAGAGTGGTGCCACTAGATTAGCAGGCTAGGAGCTTCAAGAGACTATCGTGGATGATGACAATCACAAGAGGGAGAGACAGGAGACATACATCTAGCGGTGGGGTCATGGGTCCTCCACTACCACCAAACAGAGGGGGTAGGAGAGATGATCCTGGGGCGGGTCCTTCTAGGACTCAAACTCCATCGAGGCCAGCCGGATCCGAGGGAGGGAGTTCATCATAGCCTTAGAGGGCTCCCTATGTATCAGTTTTGTACCATTTTTTATGATGACACCTTCGGGTGATTTTAGACATATGTATTTTGACATCATTGTATCATGACACTTGTGATTTTTTAGATATATATATGAGATGATTCATCTTTGTGGTAGCTATATGCATGTGTACCTATGTGATGTGATGCATGATTCTATGTGATGCTTGATTCTATATGATGCTTATGATATGGATGCAAATATGTACATGATGAAATGCAATATTTTTTTATTCTTTTATGTTTTTCATATGTTATGTATGATGCAAATGTGAATGTATGCAATGCAGATGAATATGATAATGTACAGGATGTGATGTAATTTTGATATCTATATGTATGTATGAAATAATAATATGTTAACATGTGATGATGTAGGTGCAAACTACATGAAATGCATATATTTTTGGTGTGTCATTATACTCGGTCATGCAATAACGGGATACATGGACTCAGGAGGGATGATGAAGTTCAATCAAGAAAGGGGGATGGAAGATAGAAGATATGGAAGTGAAAGAGGTTCTTGTGCTATTATCATCATTGATCTTTACTATGGCAAATAGGTTATGACAATCTAGGTATATGTACGACCCAGTAAGTCATTGTACCTGTTTGCATGGAGATCAAATAGTAATAAACAAGGAATTCCCCAGTTCACACTAGACTCACAATGTCCTCATATCCTTGGACAATTCATAGCATTACTAAGAGACAATTCACAAACAACAAATAAAATAGGTGATGATATACCATCCTTTCCTTTCTAGTCAAAGACATCCTAAAGATAAAATCTCTAGTCAGAGACATCCCGAAAAAGATAAAAGACATGTCACCAAAAGATAAAATCAAAAGAAAACCAAGACTCGACACCAAAATTCACTGTAGTCCTCAAGTTTAGAGTCTCTTGTCACTTGTATAAGTTTATTTGATTGTGGTCACAATTTTTACTTTCACAAAAGGATAGATAGCATTGAACCATAATGTTGTCGGAGTCTGTTGAAAGATTTGATTTGTTGAAGCCCATTGCTATTGTGTCTCATCTGAAACTGATAATTTATTGCAGAGAAGACAAAAAATTATTGTGGATATATGATGCAAGTGTTGCTTTATTGTGTATTGTGTGTGGATAGACTGGAGAAAACAGGAAGAAACTATACTCCTCAGAACTTGTGATGCTCTTAGTTCCACACCCATCACTAGACGTAGGATTTGTCTTAGCCATAGATAGGAGTAGATTTATTATGGATGGAAAGATTGTGAGTGTGTATAAAATTAAAGGATGGAATGGAATCCTAAAGAGGGAGGATAAATGTCTCTATGCACGGTGCTAGTAACTTGGTTTTCACCGTTGGACGAATTTATTTCTCTTTACTTTTTTTTTTCGCCTTTTTAATTTTTTTATATTTTTTATTTTTTGATTTTTTTTGTATTTTTGAATTAGGATACTCTAAAGAGCTATGTGTAAAATCCGTGAAGGTTAATTATGTTGATAGGATCCTCCAAAGGTTTTCCCTCTAGGGTTGAGAGTTGAGATGCACCAGATCCATAGGCTGTTGTGATGATGTAAGGACCAAGCCAGTTTGGTTCGAACTTACCCTTCTTCTCTCTTTCTTGCTGATTTTTGGGTTTTTTTTTTAGAACCAAGTCACCTACCTCAAATGTATGAGGCTTTACCTTGTGATTGTAACTTTGACTCATTCATTGTTGATAAGCCCTAAGATGATTAAAAGCAGTTTGTCTTCGTTCATCCAATAGTTCTAGTTATTGTAAGTGAGAGACCCTGTAGTTTTCATCACTGATATTGTTATGAAAAGAGACTCGTAAAGATGGTAAGTCAACATCAATAGGAAAGATAGCTTCAGTGCCATAGACAAGTGAATAAGGTGTGGCTCCTGTAGGTGTGCAATAAGCCCAAAGTGTGGGATTAAGTTGGATATGCCAATTTGAGCCAACATCATTGACTGTCTTTTTGAGGATTTTAATAATAGTTTTATTAGACACCTCATCTTGACCATTACCTTGGGGGTAATAGGGAGTGGAGAAATGATGAGTAATATGGAAGTGATCACAAAGTTCACGAACATCCTAGTTTTTGAAGGGATGTCCATTGTCAGTGATGATGGAAAGAGGAATACCGTACTAGCAAATGATATAGTTGAGAATGAATGTAGCAATCAGTTTTCCAGTGACTTGTGTAAGAGGCACAACTTCAATCCATTTTGTGAAATACTCTGTGGCAGTGATAATGAATTTGTGACCATTGGAAGGAGGGTGAATCTTGCCTATGAGATTGAATCCCCACTGACAAAAGGGCGAAGGAGTCACAATCGGTTGAAGTTCTTGTGTTGGTGCATGAATAAGGTCTCCATGATTCTGACATTGCTTACATTTCTTGACAAACTAATATGAATCTTTTTCCATATTGGGCCAGTAATATCCAGACGTGATGAGTTTCTTGGCTAAGATAGGACCAGTAGAATGTGGACCACATATCCCTTCATGAACTTTGTGTAATGCAATCTGAGCTTTGTCCCTTTCTAAGCATCTAAGTAGAGTGCCATCTAGACCTCAATGGTATAGGATATCAGCTAAAATGACGTATCTGGAAGATTGGTGAATGAAACTATGACGTTGGTTGTTGGATAAGTCAGGAGGAAGGGTGTTGTTATGAAGGTATGTGAAAATGGAACCATATAACTGGGAATTAGGACCAACGATGTATATCATCTCAGTAGGAGTGAACTCATACGAGGGAACCAAAAGGTTATCCACTAAGAACTCATAGCGGATTTCATTCTGCAATAGATCGATCAATGAAGCAATAATAGCCATGGCATCTGTAGCTCAATTCTACTCTCTTGGTATCTGCTCAAAGGTTAACTTCATGAAATGTTGCTTGCAGTCATCTACCATTTTCTTGTAAGGCATTATTTTTTCATCCTTTGTTTGGTAGTCATCGGTTTCCTGATGAATTACTAGTTGAGAGTCCCCAAAAATATGAAGTTCCTGGATCTTCCACTAAACTACAATCGATAATCCAGTTGTTAATGCCTCATATTCTACTATGTTATTAGTGCAAGGAAATGAGAATTGATATGATTTTGGAATGGAATCCCCTTGAGGTGTGATAAAGCAGATGCCAGCTCCTGCACCATGCTGTGTGTATGAGTTGTCAAAGTATAGTAGCCAAGGCTTTGTGTGTGTTACTGTCAAGATGTAATCATCTGGAAATTTTGAAATTAGAGGAGCATCATCTACCATGGGTGCATCTGATAATTGATCTGCGATAGCTTGTCCCTTTATTGGTTTTATATCCACATACTCAATGTCAAATTCACTCAAGAGCATCACCCATTTGGCTAGTCTGCCAGTAAGTGTCACCTTATTGAGAAGGTATTTTAATGGATCGATCCTTGTGACCAACTTTGTTTTATGAGTTAGCATGTAATGTCGTAATTTCTATGAAGAAAAAACCACGGTGAGATATGCACGCTCAATTGGTGTGTAGTTTATCTCATAACAAACCAAAGTACGACTGATGTAATATACTACATTTTCTTAGCCCTTGGCATCTTGTTGTGCAAAGAGTTCCCCCAATGCTATCGATGTAGCTGATATGTAGAGTAATAGGGGTTGTTTTGGGACTGCTTGCATCAAGACTGGTGGATTTAGAAGATAATCTTTCAGTATCTGAAAAGCCTATTGATAGTTATCATCCCATTTGAATTTGATGTTTTTGTGTAGCAAGTGTTGAGAAGGATGACATTTATCTGAAAGTTTTGCTATGAACCATCATAAAGATCAAAGTTGACTGATATTCTTTGGTGATGGCATTTCTAGGATCACTTTGACTTTTGCTGGATCAACCTCAATTCCTCTTTCTGACACAATGAATCCTAGAAGCTTCTTGGAGGTTACTCCAAAGACACATTTCTTGGGGTTAAGTATTACCTTGTAGTTTTCCAACCGATCAAAAATGACTGAAAGGATGTCCAAATGTGTATATCTGTCTATTGATTTTCCCAAGAGGTCATCAAAATAATCTTCTACAATTACATGCATGAGATCATGAAAGATAGTAGTCATGGCTCATTGGTATATAGCACTTGCATTCATTAGCCCGAAGGGCGTGACATTCCAACAGAAAGTCCCCTAAGGACAAGTGAATGTTGTTTTGTGTTGATCCTCAGATGTGATTTTTATTTGATTGTAGCCAGAGAATCTGTCCATCAAAGTTTACATCACATGACCTTCTATGAGATCTTCGATCAGGTCGATGTTGGGCAATGGAAAGTCATCCTTAGGACAAGCTTTGTTAATGTCTCTGAAATCTGTGCATATTTTGATGTTGCGATCCGACTTACTAACTGGTACCAAGTTGGAGATCCATTTAGGATAATCAATTAGGTGTATGAATCCTGATGAATAATGATGAACAATAGATACCCTAATTGGTACTGAGAGGGGGGGTGAATCACTACATACAAAAACTTATTTTCAACTTATCAAGTTAAAACAATACTAACCAGTTGTCTTCATTACTGAACTTAACCATGGCAATACCGATTAAACACAGTAAGACTTCAGACAATATAAACTAGTAAAATTGAACCCTTCAAATACATTCAATACTTGATAACTACTTCACCCATAAACATATGCATGTGGTATATCATCAATACCATAACCATTAGCTCTGCACGCATAATCACTCAAACAAAGAATTCTTAATCATCACATGAAAAATGCACAACTCATGACACACAGATTTTTCACGTGGAAACCCAAATGGGAAAAACCATGGTGGCGATGAATATCTACAAGCTTGTTTTGAAGTATTTTGAAGCTCGCTCTATTTAGAGCCTAGTCCAGTTAAAGACTTTACAATAAGGTTCTTCATGGATCCGATCATGTTAAAGATCACCCGGTTAAGGGATGGATATATACCCTGTTAAAGGTAGAAACCCTGTTAAAGGTTACCTTGCTAGAGGATTTAAAGAGCTCAATGAACTTGAGTCACCTAGTTAGAGGATTTACAGTAAGCCTATTAAAGCTACCCAACAAAGGGATTTTCCTTCTATTTAAATGGTTAGAAGACAACAAGTAAACTCTAATCTGATAATAAAACTATATGCTAAGGAAGATCCTTTTCAGTTCCTCTACTCTCCAATCACATTCTGTAATTTTCTCTCACTGGTCTGGCAAGTATATCATCACTCGGATAGACACACAGCTTTTTCCAACAACTTACAATAAAAAATATCATTGACCTTATAGACAATAATGAGGTCGGTAGCATAAACTTTAAACCCTAAGCATTTAGGTTTACAATTATAGGTGGTCAAATCCTGACCATCCAAACACTTTCCATAGAGTGAAGCAATCTCAAATAGATCACAAGTCATTCTACATCATCTATTCTTCACCGCACATATAGATCTGTAACTCATCATGCTTTCTTTTCATACCACTAAGAAGAATGTTCATTCCTGAGGTAGACATTTAATGCGATCGATCTTCACATGCAAGATCCTCAAGGAAATCCTTCACATGCACAAAACTAAAATGGAATCTCGATCTCATCTTCATCTCTTATCTAACTCATAATAGAATGTCACCGGTTGCATCGCACAAGCTGGATTGCCAAATCAGAAACCCTAGAGCTAAAACTACCAATCGGTAGTCATACTTAGTGAAACCTAGACACCATTTTACTATAACTCTTCATACCAGTTCACTTGCACTTATTGACATCAATGACAATATACATTATCATCATGCTGGTTCATCAAATGCCAACAATATCCCCCTTTGGCATTGATGGCAATAATCAGTGTAGCATTGCAACTAAAAACATCATAGACCAGTGCATCTAAAATATCTTCTCCCCTATCTCATATATCTTCTCCCCCTTTTACAACAATGCCAAAGTGGAGGCACAATATTCCATACTCCACTATTTTGCTCCCCCTATGGAGTAGCATCCTTCAACACATCAATCCTAAAAGGTTTGACACTATAATACCTGATTGATGTGGAGCACACATCTTTAGTTTACTTCATGAAGGGGAATAAACCCTAATTCACCTCTCAAATAGGTAAATGTAGTCTTTGGTAAGGGCTTAGTGAATATGCCTACTAGTTGCTCCTTACTAGAAACATGTTGTAATACAACCTCTCTATTTTGAACCTTCTCTCTCAAGAAATGATACTTGCGCTCAATGTACTTAGTTCTAGCATGCAATACCAGATTCTTGGAAATATTGATTGTACTAGTACTGTCATAAAATATACTCACTGGTTTAGATATAGGTACTTTGAAACTGTCCAGTACATGTTTCATCCAGATTGCCTAAGTGCGGTTCATAAATGCTGCAACATACTCTACTTCAGCTATAGACTGAGAAGTACAACTCTTCTTCTTTCTTGTCCAAGAGACTAATCTTCCACCAAGAAAGAATGGTCCACCGGTTGTGCTCTTTTGATTGCCCACATTACCTCCCCAATCTACATCGGTAAATACCTTGAGATTAAAATCACCATTGTATGGATACCGCAATCCATAGTCAATAGTTCCTTTCACTTATCTAAGAATCCTCTTGACTGCTACCAATTGGGATTCTCTTGGACTTTTTTGAAAATGAGCTACTATGCCCACTGCATGAGCAATATCTGGTCTGCTATGCACCACATAGTGAAACTAACCAATCATTGACCGGTACTCCTTCTCATTCACCAATGCTGAATCATCTTCCTTCGTCAATTTACAATCAGTCACCATCGGTGTACCATCCATTTTTCTCTCCTCCATGCCAAAGGTCTTCAATACCTCTTTGACATACTTGGACTGGGTAATAAAGATACCCTCTTTCATTTGCTAAATCTGTAAACCAATGAAGAACTTTATCTCTCCACGTAGAGACATCTCAAACTCTTTCTTCATTTCATCAGAAAAAGTATGACTCTTTTCATCATCTCCTCCAAAGATTATGTCATCTACAAATACTTCATAGATCAGAATCTGATCACCTTCAGATTTTAGGTGGATGTTGCTATCCTCACCTGTTCTCTGAAATCCTATCTTCACAAGATGAGAGTGTAACCATTCATACCATGCCCTAGGTGCTTGTTTCAATCCATATAGGGCTTTGTGTAATCTACACACCATGTTACTATCTTCTGATAAGGCAAACCCATCTGGTTGCTCAATATACACTTCCTCTTCTAGGATTCCATTCAAGAACGTAGACTTCACATCCATCTGATAAACCTTAAATCCCTTGAATGTTGCAAATGCAAGTAACATTTAGACATCTTCTAGTCTAGCTATAGGAGCAAAGGTTTATCCATATTCTCCTCCCTCTTCGTGAGCATATCCTTTGCATACAAGTCTTGCCTTGTTCCTCAAAACTGTGCCTTCTTCATTTAGCTTATTCCTAAAAACCCATTTGGTACCTATAACATTCTTATGTTCTAGTCTAGGTACAAGGGACCATGTTGCATTATTTCCTATCTAGTCTAGCTCCTCTTCCATTTCCTTAATCTATTCTTCATTTGTAAGTGCTTCTCTAGAAGTCTTGGGCTTCATTTCAGAAATTATGCAAGAGTTTTCTTTCACCTTTCTTCTTGTGATTATCCCTGCATCTTTATCTCCTATGATCTACTTTGGATCATGATATAGTTTCACATACCTAGGAATAACTCTAGCTGGTTCTCCTAGCTTTTCCTCTTCATCTTCACTTACTTATTGTTCTTCGCCTACTACAGCTTCTACCGGTACAGGAACACCGATTTCTTTACTTGTTTCTTTCTTAACCAGTTCCCAGAAGGTTATAATCAGTTCATCTTCCACTTCCTCGCTGCAGGTTTCCTCAGGTTCCTCAGTGGATTCATTAGCCCTGACATTGATAATCTCAACAATTTTCTGTGTTCTATTGTTGTAGCACTTGAGAGCTTTGCTCTTAGTGGAATATCCCAGAAATATTCCTTCACCACATTTAGCATCAAACTTTCTCAGATGCTCACCTCTCTTGATGTAACACTTACTGCCAAATACTTTAAAATAACTCACAGTGGGAGTTTTCTCGGTCCAATACTCATAAGGGTTTTTAACTCTACCTTTCTTGATGAGTACACGATTCATAGTATAGAATACAGTGCTCACCGCTTCTCTCCAAAAAGTGTGAGCAACCTTTCCTTGGATCAACATTGTTCTAGCTGCTTCAACTACAGTTTTGTTATTCCTTTCTGTTATGCCCTTCTGTTGTGGTGTCCTTGGGGCAGACAACTTCCTCTTGATACCACTATCTTCATAGTACTTGTTGAATTCATCAGAAGTGAATTCACCTCCTTGATCAGTTCTAAGGCATTTTATCGTTTAACCACTTTCCTTCTCTACTAATTCTATAAAGGCTTTAAACTTTCCAAACACCTCAGACTTGCCTTTCAAGAATGTGACCCACATCATTCTTGAGTAGTCATCAGTAAGAATCATAAAATACCTATCTCCCTAAATACTTCTAGTTTTCATAGGACCACACAAATTAGTATGCACAAGATCAAGTAAGTTTTCTGCTGAAAAAGAGTTACCTTTGAAAGTTGAGGAAGACATCTTTCCAAGTTGACATTCTCTACATGAATAATTCTCCAGTTTGTTCAGCAAAGGCAATCCTATTACTACCTTGATCTTACTAGCCTTTACAATATTATCAAAGTTCATATGACAAAGTCTCCTATGCCATATCCAACTGTCATCAAACTTTGCCATTAGACACCGACTTATCTTGGCATTCAACTGAAACAAGTTACCTCTGGTATGCTTATTGGTGGAAATAAGTTCACTTCTTTTTCCAATTATACTACAGACTCCACCTTTGAACTCCAAAATGAGTCCTTTATCATTTAGTTGAGAAAAACTCAATAGGTTATGCTTAAGACCTTCTACCGAGTAGACATCATTCACACTGCTCTTTCCTTTCAGTGAGATGGATCCTTTTCCTTTTACCAAGCATGGTGCATCATTGCCAAATTTGACAACACCTCCATCATATTCTTCTAGAGACATAAAATTTCTCCGATCACCAGTCATGTGGTGAGAACAACCACTATCAATAATCCACTCATTAGAGTTGTCAATATGAGAGACAAGTGCTTTCTAGTTAGACACTTCTTCCTTTATAGCTACAAACACTATGTCCTCATTCTCTTCATCCTCACATTCTTCATCAATAACACCTTCATCCACTACAACAAGACAATTTCTTCTATTTCCTCCTTTATACTTTCTAAACCTCTCCAATTTATCCTTATTGTCATTGTTAGGACAGTTAATAGCTATATGTCCTATCTTATTGCAGGAAAAACATTTTAATGGAAGCTTACCTCTATATTTTCCAATACCTTTTGGAAGTCTCTTGGAAAGAAGAGCTTCAAACTCCATCAAAATCTCTTCATCATCCATACCTCTTCTTTGCATGGATTCATAAGTGGTACTTACTTCTTTTCCTTTTCTAGTTGGTGCAATAGATGCTCTAAAAGCTAACTCAGTCTGCCATCATAGCTATTCAACTCATATGCAGTTAACTTTGCAATGATAGAGCCTAACAATACCTTGGTTTTGTCAATAGACCTTAGTTCCTGAATAATAACAACTCTGATTGCATAGACCGGTAACAATGATCTCAAGACTTTACTGACAATTGTGGCTTCATCAATTGTTCAAATGTTGCTAAATGGTTTCACCTTCAACCATCCTCATGTCTTCAAATTTTCCTCTAAGGCTCTCTTCCTTAGCTTTCTTTACATTCTCATCACCACCATAAATAGTTTCCAATGTGTCCCATACAGCTTTAGGAGTGTCCTTATCTTGTACATCAATGAACTCAATATCGGACAAACTACTAATAAGGGCTTCCATGACTAGCCCATTTTCTTGAATCTCTCTTTTCTGATCATCGGTTAAAGTGCTAGTGGGGATTGCATAGACATTCTCAACATAGCTCCAGTGTTGAGCACCCAAACTCTTGATATAGATCTTCATTATGTCCTTCCATATTTTAAAGTTATCTCTATTGAAATTAGGACCTTCCCTCTTCATCATTAAGGTAGGATCTTTTTCCTCAAGTGGTTAAGCTTATATCACCGAGGACTTGGAGTTGCTCTGATACCAATTGATAAATAATAATGAACAATAGATACCCTAACTAGTACTGAGAGGGGGGGTAAATCAGAACATACAAAAACTTCTTTTCAACTTATCAAGTTAAAACAATACTAACCAATTGTCTTCATTAATGAACTTAACCATGGCAATACCAATTAAACACAGTAAGACTTCAAACAACATAAACTAGTAAAATTGGACCCTTCAAATACATTCAATACTTGATAACTAGTTCACCCATAAACATATGCATGTGGTATATTAGAAATACCATAACCATTAGCTTTGCATGCATAATCACTCAAACAAATAATACTTAATCATCACATGAAAAATGCACAACTCATGACACACAGATTTTTCACATGGAAACCCAAATGGGAAAAACCACGGTGGGGATGAATACCCACAAGCTTATTTTGAACTCTTTTGAAACTCGCTCTATTCGGAGCCTAGTCCGGTTAAAGGCTTTACAATAAGGTTCTGCTAGGAACCGATCCTGTTAAAGATCACCCGGTTAAGGGATGGCTATATACCCTGTTAAAGGTTTAAACCTTGGTAAAGGTTGCCTTGCTAGAGGATTTAAAGAACTCAATGAACTTGAGTTACCTAGTTAGAGGGTTTATAGTAAGCCTGTTAAAGCTACCCAGCAAAGGGATTTTCCTTCTATTGAAATGGTTAGAAGACAACAGGTAAAACTCTGATGTGATAACAACACTATATGCTAAGGCAGATCCTTTTCAGTTCCTCTACTCTGCAATCACATTTTGCAATTTTCTCTCACTAGTCTGGCAAGTATCTCATCACTTAGATACACACACAACTTTTGCCAATAACTTATAATAACAAACATCATCGACCTTATAAAAACAATTAGGTTGGTAGCATAAACTCTAAACCCTAAGAATTTAGGTTTACAATTATAGGTGATCAAATCCTGACCGTCCAAACACTTTCCATAGAGTGAAGCAATCTCAAATAGATCACAAGTGATTTTGCATCATCCATTCTTCACTGCACATAGAAATTAGTAACTCATCACACTTTCTTCTCATACTGCTAAGAAGAATGTTCATTCCCGAGGTAGACATTTAATGCAATCGATCTTCACATGCAAGATCCTCAAGGAAATCCTTCACGTGCACAAAACTGAAGTGACATCTCGATCTCATCTTCATCTCTTAGCTAACTCATCATAGAATGTCACCGATTGCATTACACAAGCTGGATTGCCAAACCAAAAACCCTAAACCTAAAACTACCAACCGATAGTCATACTTAGTGAAACCCAGACATCGGTTTATTACAACTATTCATACCAGTTCACTTGCACTTATTGACATCAATGACAACATACATTATCATCATATAATCATACTAGTTCATCAAATGCCAACAAATCTGACATCCAATAATTTTTCAAGCTCTGCCTTGACTAATAATGCTACTTGTTGATGCATCTTTCTTAATTTTTTTTTTACAAGTTTTGCCCTCGGTTTAACTATCAAATGATGCATTACTTAATCCGGATCCAGTCCAGACATATCAGTATATGACCATGCAAAATTGATTTGTCAATATGTGAAGAAACTTATGAACATCAGTCTTTTTGTCTCTATCAGAGATTGTGCCAGGAAGATGTTATGTGGAATCTCTTCTGTACCAATGTTTGTTTTGATGGTCTCCTCTACTAACATAGATTATTTTTCTTCATATGATGCGGGGAGAATGTCAAACCTTCCATCGACAAGCACCTCAGAGAGGTTTTCACCCTCAAATACGTCCTTTCTTTTTACTTTTTGGGGGTCAGATAGTGCTAGAATGTGGTTTTCACCATAAAACCCTTGATTTATTTTTATTTTTACATTTTTGTGACTAGAAGGCCCAACACCCTCACCAAAATATGCCACACTATTGAGTTCTATAGTGTATCCCGCCTTATGGTCCCCAAGAGGAAGATCATCTTGTATGCCTAAATAGTCGATAAAAGCTTGATCATTTTGGAATGTGTTGAATTGTGCAGGTCCTTCATGGTCCTAATCAATAAGTTGGTGGTGAAAAAGGGGAAGGGCTTCAATGTTTCCAAAGTCACTGGGTGTTAGGGTGCATATATAGTTATATTCAGGTATGTCAAGGTAGTTGTCAAGATTATCATTGGCACTCTCCTCATTTGTCTCGATCATGAATGAGTCCAAATTGTCATTACTAAAAGCGCATTCTGAAACTGGTGTCCTCATCCTTCGTGATTTCAACCCAGAACCTAGAGATAAAGACTGTGTGGGATCCTCAAGGGTTGTTTCTTGACCAACTTTGAATTTTCTATGAAATTCCTCCTCTTCTGTGGGTTCACCTGGTTCTCGAAATGTCTCTGTGAGTTCATAATCACTAGAGGATTTGTCTGAACCCCATTCCCATCCATTAGAGTCAGTGTAATAGAGACTCTCTTCTTGATTATTGTAAATCATGATTTGTAATGCTTCTTCTGATTTGTGAGTGTTTACCCTAGAAGAGATGAAACCAGGCCCTTTCGAGCATTGATTTTTGAATATTAATTCTAGTTGCAAAGGTTGAGTGATACCTTGTTTTCTTAAGCCAACAAGACTTTTACCATCATATCCAAACTTTTGCAGGATCTTGAATCCTTTACCATATTTTTCACATGGTATCTTGATGTGGTCTTGTGTACCATCTTCAAGGTCTTTGTAAAGCATTTTGTATAAATCTTCTTCTTCCATTTCACCCCACCTTTGGAAGATAGTAGGATCCCATTTTAGTGTAATGATAGATACCCGTTTAGAAGGATGTGGTCATCCATATTCTTTTGGTGAACTCATAACTTATTGTAAGCACATGGTTTGATTCAAAGTGTACTCACGCATGCCTTTGTCTTGATATTTTCCTTAAGCTCACCTTTCTTTGATGTTGAAGGTTTTAATGATTTAGGGTCAATATATGCAGAAGATGGGATAGCTTCTCTATTAGTTGGAATGATTGTCTCGACTTTTGGTCTTAAATTATTGCAGTATATAAATGGATTAGGATCACCATTAACTATTACTTCAACTCCATTGTGAGGAAAATTAATGCATTGATGGCATGTAGATGGGAATTCTCTCATCTCATGAATCCATGGACGTCCTAGCAATATGTTGTATGTGAGATTCAGGTCTAGGACTTGACAAACCACATCCTTTGTAACTGGCCCAACCCTGAGAGGTAAGGTGACTGTTCCTTTGGATGAATGCTCTTCATCATCATATGCCTTGATGGTAATTTTGTTTGTAGCATTCATAGATTTATCTGAATATCCCAATTGTATTATTGTGTTCAAAGTACATATATTGAGACTAGCTCCTCCATCTATCAGGACTCGTTTTATTCGATGTTTGTGTAGGAAGGCTTCAATGTGTAAAGGTGCATTATTTGGTTGGCTCACGGAGGCATCATTAGCTTTAGTGAATGTAAGGGAGTGTAGAAAAGAAAGGTATCCCACCATGGCTTGAAACTGGTCCATTTTTAGATCAGTGGGGATAGTAGTGTCTCTCAAAGTTTTGTCAAGAATGGCTTTATTTGCGGGGGATATGTGTAAAATCTCAAGGATGGAGATAAGCACAAGTGTCTTCCCTAACTGTTCTACCGGATTGTACTTAGGTTTGGTTGATGAGGAAGAGATGTTTATAGCTAGAGAACCTTGCAAAGTGACCTTTCCTTGATGAGTTGTAACATTAAATTTAGAGTTAGGTTCAGAAGAAGATCCAATTCCTTTTAGGACAACCTTAGGTCTTTGGGTAGAATTTCCAGGCATTTTGTCCTTGATGATAATGGTAGAGACATAATTGTCCATGAAAATGTGATTAATAGTTGAACCATAGTTAAAGGATGCTCTCATATAGTTGTTTTCTCATCTATGGCTTTGGCTTTTCCCTTGTCATGTTTAGGAAATGGTTCCTTAAACATCTCATGTTCTTGATTGGATGAATGCCCTTCAATCTCAATGTCACCTCTATCAATAAAATCTTGTATGATTTTCTTCAGCCGATGACAATTTCTTGTTTTATGTCCTTTGCTCTTATGAAATTCACAATACTCATCATCATTCCACCAATTTGGTTTGACCTTTGGTTCATATGGAGGATTGTCAGGAATTGTTATGATCTTGTTTTCCACTAGTTTCTTAAAAGATGATTCAAGTGGTTCTCCCAATGGGGTGTATTTCCTTCATGGTTTGGAAGTTGTTTGAGTATTCACTTGGTTGTTTGTAGAACTTGATCCAGAAAAAATGATATTGGGTCACACTATATTAGCATCAACAACACCATCATTTACAGTGTTCTTGTTCTTGTTCCAAAATCTTGGCTTGTCTTTTCCTTTAAAGTCCTCTTTGTTTTCTTTGAATATCTTAATTACTCCTTGTTCAATTAGGACCTTCTCTATTGCTAAGCGTTTTTCAATGATGTCCTTGAAGGTGGACAAGCAAGCTTTCCTTAGATCATAACCAATTTCTCAATAGACATTCTGGGTGAACATCTCTACCATTTGTTTTTGTGGAATTTCACAAGAGCGTCTGTTGGCTAGATTCCTCCATCTTTGTAAGAATGATGAAAATGGCTCGCCATCCTTTTGCTTGGTGTTGCACAAAGTGGTGACTGATATGTGTGTCTTTATATTATATGAGAAATGTTGGATAAAAGCCTCTACTAAATCACCCCATGACTTAATTCTAGGTGGGATTTGGGAGAACCATTCCATAGCTCGATCACCTAATCTTTGTGGGAATAATCTCATCAAATATGCCTCTTCTGTTGCTACCTCAATGCAAGCCATGAAAAACTATCTTATATGTGCCTTAGGGTCTCCTTTGCCTTTGTACTTATCGAACTTAGGTGTCACAAAATGCATAGGAAAAGGAGGCATTGGAATTATTTTGTCAAATGGATAGGGACATATGTCTCTCATTGTGTAAGCTATCTCCAGTGTATTTATGTCCTCCATTTTCTTTTGTAAGTCCTTAGTTTTCTATTACAAATTGTTCTTAGGTGGGGACTGACTTCTTGGACCATATCGCATGCCTGAGCCACCCGATGGAGGAGAAGCATGTTACATATATGGATGGTATTGATGATACACATGTTCATATGGAGGAGGTCTATAGTGATGTTGCGTATATGGTACACTTGATATAGAGTCGTGATGAGGAATGGAATATTGGTTTTGTCCATGTATACCATACTCTACAGGCATGTCATGAGTTTGTTCTAGTGTGTTGCCCCCAAATTTGACAAAGGGTTTTCTTATGCCCAAATTTCAAACATGCCTTTGGATATCCATTTTCTTTGGTGGTTGGTCCTTAGCATTAGTACGTGATTGAGTATATATTTTTGCATAAGACTTCCATAATGGTCTAAGAAGGTGAGTATCATAGGCTTGACCATGTGTATGTGGGACCTTAGGTTTTTGAAACAAAGATGATGGTGATTCAGGCACAGAATGTGATCCTCTATTACCTCCACTATTAGGCCTACTTTGATCCATATTGAGTTGAGGTTCTTACAACGGTCGATGTTCCACTATTTGAGATATGTCAAAATCATGAGGTATCTTAGCTCCACTTTGTACCATCACTTGTAAGAAATATTGTCTATCTCTTCTCATGATTTCCTCAACCAATCGATTAAAACGAGGATCCATAATGGAGTCTTCCACTTCTACGGAATGTATGGAAAATTTGTATGTATTTTCATTGTGTGTATCATTGTTGTTTGTGTTATCCATGTTCTCAATATTTTGAGTGTTTCTATAAGCGTCCATGTCAGGTAATGTGGTATGATCAGAATTGAAAAAGATATCATTGTCATACTCATAGGAACTCATGTTTGTGGACTCTTGAGCATCTTTATCTTCTCTCCTAGATTTTTGGGAACAGGTTTCAACCATGAAATAGGTCTTGACCAAGATATGTGAAGACTAGATGAAAATGGAAAGAGTATGGAAGACCAAGATTTGCATGGAGTGTAAATGAATTTGAAGTTTACTTGCAATATCCAAAGTGTAAGACCAAGTATGTATGTAGTAGATTAGTTGTGGCTTCCAAAGAGATGATAGTTTCTCTTGATGAGGTAAGTTGACCTTGACTCTAAGTAAGACCAAATGAGACCCAAAGGTGATAGACCTTGATTAGGGACCACTTAGCAAAATGTTGTTATATGTAGTGTATTGACAAAGTATGGTGAGGATAAGCAAGTGACCTTTTGATTAAAGTTTAGACAAATGTGAATGTTGATGAATAATGATGAACAATGGATACCCTAACTGGTACTGAGAGGGGGGGGGTGAATCGGTATAGTCAAAGACTTTCTAACAATCTTTTCAAGCTAAAACAACACTAACCAGTTGTCTTCATCACTAAACTTAACCATGGCAATACCAGTTAAACATAGTAAGACTTTAAACAACATAGACTGGTAAGTCTGAACACTTCAAATACATTTAATACTTGATAGCTACTTTACCCATAAACATATGCATGTGGTGTATCACCAATACCATAACCACTAGCTCTGCATGCATAATCACTTAAACAAAGAACATGTAATCATGACATGAAAAATGCACAATACTATCCGGTTAAAGACTTTACAAAAAAAACTTCTTTTCAACTTATCAAGTTAAAACAATACTAACTTGTTGTCTTCATTACTGAACTTAACCATGGCAATACCGGTTAAACACAGCAAGACTTCAAACAACATAAACCAGTAAAACTAAACCCTTCAAATACATTCAATACTTGATAACTACTTCACCCATAAACATATGCATGTGGTATATCAGCAATACCATAACCATTAGCTCTGCATACATAATCATTCGAACAAAGAATACTTAATCATCACATGAAACATGCACAACTCATGACACAGATTTTTCACGTGGAAACCCAAATGGGAAAAACCACAGTGGGGATGAATACCCACAAGCTTGTTTTGAACTCTTTTGAAGCTCACTCTGTTTAGAGCCTAGCCTGGTTAAAGACTTTACAATAAGGTTTTGCTTGGAACTGATCTTGTTAAAGATCACCCAGTTAAGGGATGGCTATATACCCTGTTAAAGGTTTAAACCTTGTTAAAGGTTACCTTGCTAGAGGATTTAAAGAACTCAATGAACTTGAGTCACCTAGTTAGAGGATTTATAGTAAGTTTGTTAAAGCTACCCAGCAAAGGGATTTTCCTTCTATTGAAATGGTTAGAAGACAACAGGTAAAACTCTGATGTGATAATAGCACTATATGCTAAGGCAGATCCTTTTTAATTCCTCTACTTCTGCAATCACACTTTGCAGTTTTCTCTTACTGGTCTGGCAAGCATCTCATCACTTAGATAGACACACAACATTTGCCAACAACTTACAATAACAAACATCATCGACCTTATAGACAACAATTAGGTCAGTAGCATAAACCCTAAACCCTAAGAATTTTAGGTTTACAATACAAGCGGTCCAATCTTGACCATCCAAACACTTTGCATAGAGAAATACAATTTCAAATAGATCACAAGACAATCTGCATCATCCATTATTCACTGCACATAGAAATCAGTAACTCATCACGCTTTCTTCTCATACCGCTAAGAAGATTGTTCATTCTCGAGGTAGACATTTAATGCAGTCGATCTTCTCATGCAAGATCCTCAAGGAAATCCTTCACGTGCACAAAGTTGATGTGGCATCATGATATCATCTTCATCTCTTAGCTAACTTAACACAAAATGTCATCAGTTGCATTGCACAAGCTAGATTGCCAAACCAGAAACCCTAGAGATGAGACTACCAACCAGTAGTCACACTAAGTGAAACCTCGACACTGGTTCACTTACACTTAATGACATCAATGACAACATACATTATCATCATATCAACATGCTGGTTCATCATATGCCAACAAATGTAATGCAAGATGTAAAGCAATGATGGACTTTGTGAGACCCATAAATAGGTTGAATACTAGATGAAAACCCAGAGAAATGACCTAGGAAGCTCAATGAGTCTAAAATTAACTACTCTTGTTTGTTGGACTGTAATTTTTTTTTCAATTCTAAACAGAGATGTGCATGTATGCTTCACAGACGTCATTAAATTACCCAGACACTATTGAAAACTGCACAGATGTGTTTCTGAGATTTTGTAAATGCAGTTTTGTTTAAGAGAACACGTACACGTTTCTATCTTTCATAGATGCGGCTAAATGATACAGATGTTGTTTAACACTGCAAAGACGCATTTCCAGAGACTAAGTGCAATTTTTCCAATTTTGTAAAGTTTTTGTTGTGACCAAATTTGAATTTTTTAACTATTTTTCATGACAAGAGGACACAATGTTGATGAGAACTCAATGTTCACAAGTGTTTAGACTCAAAATGACTCCAAAGAAAGTGTTTTGTTTGATGTAGAAATGTTTTGCATACACTTGAAGACACAAAAGACACAATGTTTTGATGTTTGATCTTGAATGTTTCAATATTTAAAAGAATACAAGCACAATTCTTATGGTTGGCCAGGACAATAGTTGTTGATCCCACATGGGGTTTCCCTCAAGGCTAGGCTATTCAGAGTGGATACTTAGATGCTTGAACCCACTGGCTCCACTCTCAGGACTCACTTCTCCAGGGCAGCCAAGCATCAGTCCCCACAAAAACTCCACATGGAAAACTTTGTATCTCTACTAAGAACTGTATGTGTGTGGGCCGCTCCAAAGGTCCAACCTCTTGCCCCAACAACTAGAAGGATTTAATTGTTGTGTCTAATTAATCTTTTGTTTCTTATGGGGATGATGATTAATTGTTGTGTCTAATTAGTCCTTCAAAGTATGCAAATAATGGTGTTGTTTCTAATTGTTGACTTCTAATCTTGTCACCTGAATATGCAAATGATAGTTGCTTGCTTTGGGGTGATTTAACCACAGATACTAGTAAAAATAATCAAAAAAACCTTAGTTATACTGCACAAATCAGTTATCTATGATCAACCTCATGTATGGAAGCTTATCTAATAGTAAAAAAAGGTACAAAAATTATTGTTTATTAAATGGTTCATATAGATTGTCTTTGTTATATGTCAAATTATCAAACTTAAATACAACATGTCCATTAATTTCCCTATCATCATGCTCTAGTACTAAGTTGCAAACTTGTGTTGTGCATAGGGATCGGGGATTTTGTAATGTTCCCCATTCGATGTTGTCATAGTTCAAATTATTTATCAATCATTAAAGAATAAATTGTCAATTTATCATACTAGATAATTAATTATTTCATCCCTATTCCCTAATTCTTAATTCAATGTACCTTTTAGGTCCTAGAGACAACTGAGAGGGGGGGTGAATCAGTTGTCTAATAAATTCAACCAAAATTAACTTAGCCAAAACTTAATGCATAATACCGATAAACCAAACTTTATGTCGGTAGATAGTCTTAATAGTTAATTGCAGTATCGGTAAAAATTAATGCATGAAACAAAAAGATGATAACATCCACGACACATAACACCAATATTTGTATGTGGAAACCCTATAAGGGGAAAAACCATAGTGGTAAATCTTACCCACAATTAGATGATACTACTGCACATAGTATGTGTGTACAATAGGGGGTCTGCACATGCAGAAAGGCCAAGCGCCTAGAGCTCACTGCTTAAACACAAAATGAGAGTCACACTGACTACAATTGGATGATTAAATCCAATGATAATGTACTGCTCAAAATAGCATTTCCATATGCTAGATTTAGTACCGGTTAGGCTCTGATTGCATTCACAAAAATCCTTCCTTCAACCTTGAAATGATGTCTGTGTGTATAGCTCTGCTTCTTTTCGCATATACCAAATTACAATCTCTTTTCTCACATCTTTTAATCTCACAAATGAGATCTTACATTTATACCATAACCTAAGACCAATTGAGTAGGTCGGCTCACTAAAAGATATTACAATAAAATCAATTACAAATAAATCAATATCTGATGCATGATGTTGGCTCAATGCATTTATAATAATAATGTATCATCTCCATAACGTGTCATGCTGATCTGGAATAGGTATACCTGTCGGTGCATATCCTAGACCTATTTATCGGTAATAGAAAATATACAAACTTGAATAATCCAAAGAACAAATCACCAAACCAAAGTGTCCAAATGATGTTTTCAACATAACCAAGTAGTCTCCAAGTGATTCCAAGTGTCGGTGAACCAAATACTTGTGACTGTGCATAAGTCACTTGCATGCTAGTGAACATAACCAATATCCAAGTGTTGATAAGTGTTGACAAGCGATGACAATGTTGACATCAATGACAAAACCATATCAACATATCCAAAATACCAACAATCTCCCCCTTTGGCATTGATGGCAACACAAGATGGAAAAATCATCAAAGTGCCAAAACAGAAATGCCAAAAATTAAAAACCAACAATCTCCCAAAGAGATCATAACTAGAAATCAAAATACATAATATCTCTCCCAAAAGTAATAATCTCTCCCCAAGGGATAAAGTCTCTCCCCCTAGGAATAATATGTGTTTTCCAAGTGTTTTTCCATATCAATCTCTCCCCCTTTGACATCAAATGTCAAAGCAATACAAAATACCAACTACTCCCCCTGAGAAGTACTTCTCCTCATCAAATCTAGAATAAAATATTTCTCTATTAATTCTATCAGTTGATGACAAACATCAATTGTCTAAGTCTCTACTAGTGGGGGTATAAACCCAAGTTGATCTCTGAGATATTCAAAAGTCTCCTTAGGAAAAGGCTTAGTGAAAATGTCTGCAATTTGCTCTTTAGTATTCACATAAACCAATTTCACTTCTTTTGCTTCAACATTCTCTTTCAGAAATGCACATTTAATATCCATTTGATATACTTTGTAGTTCTTGTGTGCTGCAAAAGCCAAAAATAATCTGACTTCCTCAATTCTAGCTACCAGTGCAAAGGTTTCATTGTAATCAATTCCTTCTTTCTGTGAATATCCCTTACACACTAGTCTTGCTTTACTTCTAATTACTTTACCATCTTCATTAAGTTTGTTTCTGAATACCCATTTTGTTCCAATCACATTTTTGTCTTTAGGTCAAGGAAATAATGTCCATGTGTTATTCTTTTCAATTTGTTCTAATTCTTCTTCCATAGCTTTAATCCAATGTTTATCTTCACATGCCTCATTAACTGATGCTAGTTAAATTTGAGAAATAAGACATACCTCTTCATTTGCTAGTCTTCCTCTAGTCATGACTCCTTGATACTTGTTCCTAATTATCCGATCTTTAGAGTGGTTTAATCTTACATACCGGGATGTCTTTGTTTGTTGTTTTTCCTCAGTTACTGTGGAATTTTTAGATGATGTCTGTGTAACTAGGTCTTGATTTTGTATCGGTGTATTCAATGTAGGTTCATTTGTCAGTATCTTTGTTGCTGGCTCAAAGTCTATGTACCTTGAATTTCCTCTAAATTGTTCATCAATCTTCACATTTAGGCTCTCAACAATTTTCTGCAATCTCTTGTTAAAACGTCTATATGCCTTGCTCTTAGATGAATAACCAAGAAATATTCCTTCATCACTTCTAGGATCAAATTTGTCAATATACTCATCTCTTCTAATATAGCATTTACTTTCAAATATTCTAAAATATTTAAGAGTAGGAGTATTACCAAACCATAATTCATGAGGGGTCTTACCAGTTTCACCTTTGATGTGTACTTTTTTGAATGTATAAACCGTTGTACTCACTGCTTCTCTCCAATATACATGTGGTAGATTTTCTTCTGATAACATACTTCTAGCTACATCCAAGATGGTTATGTTTTTCCTCTCTCCAACTCCATTCTTCTGGGTGTCCGGGGTGCTAACAACTGCCTTCTGATTCCATTCACTTCAGATAATGTATTAAATTCCTTAGATGTGAATTCACCTCCTTGATCTGATCTCAGACATTTAATTTTCTTACTAGTTTGATTCTCTACCATCATCTTGAATAGCTTGAATTTCCCAAGTGCTTATGATTTCTCCCTGAGAAAAGTAAGCCAACACATTCTAGAATAGTCATCAATGATTAGCATAAAATATCTATCTCCTTGTAAGCTTCTAGTTCTTGCTGGACCACATAAATCAGCATGAATTAAGTCAAGAGCATTATTGGATTTCTCTGGAATACTCTTAAAAGATGCTCTAACTTGCTTTCCAAATTGACATTCCTTACATACTAGATTGTGGGGTTTGACAATCATAGGTAAATCTCTTACTGCCTTGGTTGTACTGATTTTCACAATGCAATCAAAATTTACATGACAGAGTCTCTTATGCCATAATCAACTTTCATCAATATGTGCAATCAAGCAAGTCTTTTCACTATTGTTCAAATGAAAGATACTACCTTTAGTCTGATTACCAGTTGCAAATTCCAAACCAGTTATGTTCATGATTTTGCATTTACCATTCTTAAATTGTAACTAAAATGTTTTTTCAACTAATTGACCAACACTCAAAAAATTATGCTTTAAACCATCAACATAGTAAACATTATCAATATTGTGCTTACCATCAAGAGATATAGAGCCTTTTCCTTTGATCAAACAAGCTTTATCATCTCTAAATATTACTAGACCTCCATTGTATTCCTGAAAGGTTAAGAATTTACTTTTATCACCAGTCATATGATGTGAACATCCTGAATCAATTATCCATTCATCTTTATCTTCAATTCTAGCTACCAGGGCCTGCTCTACCGGTTGAATAATAGGTGTCGGTTGATCTTTAGTTATAGCAACAAAAACCATCCATTTGTCTCTATTTTTCTTAAATCTGTATCTCTGATATTCAGGGTTAGGCTTGTATGTTCTTCTAGATTCTTCTTTTAATCTTGCATGTCTATCAAGACACCTAGATGCCATATGACCAATTTTATTGTAGTTAAAACATTTAAATGGTGCTTTACCTTCATACATACTTCCAATAGGACCTTTAGGCATTTTCCTTCCAAATAGTGCTTCAAGTTCTTCAAGTTCTTCAAGTTCTCTTACATAAAAGGCTTTCCAATCAGATTTGTCAAATGATGATGATGATGATGATGTAGATGATTTTGATTCCTTGAAATCTAAATCTGTCTTTATAGTAGTAACAAGACCAAATTCCTCAATTTCAAAAGCTGAAAGTTTTCAAATCAAAGTATCTCTAGTTACTAATGTATTAGGCATTGTTCTCAATTCATTTATAGCAGTTACTTTCATTTTATATGCCGGTGGAAATTCTCTTAAAAATTTTGAAACAATTTAATCTTCACTTAAGGTTCCTCCACAACATTGTATACCTAAAACAATTTCATTTACTCTTTCCATAAAAGCAGAAATTCTTTCATCCTCTTCCATTTTCAGATTTTCATACCTGACCCGGAAGGATTCAAGTTTTGCAGTTTTTACTGTGGTATCACCTTCATTTAATATTTCCAATCTATCCCAAATAGCTTTAGCAATAGACCTATCTAATAATCCCATGATTTGTTGATCTGATAATGCACTCAAAAGTGCTTCTCTTGCTTTACAATCATTTTCTTTATCTTTTCCTAAGGTTGGTGGATTAGGCTGACTAAGAGTAGGAGCAGTATAACCACTCTTTGTAACCTCCCATATGTCTTTTCCAATGCAATTCAGATGTGTCTCCATCTTGATTTTCCATATGCCATAGTTGGTTCCATCAAGTTTAGAACTGTCCTTCCTGAAATAGTTAGAAGACATTGGATCTCCTCAAGCTGTTAAACTTCTGCAAAAAAAGGGCTAAGATTTGATACCAATTGTTAGGTCCCAGAGATAAGTGAGAGGAGATGGTGAATCAATTGTCTAATAAATTTAATTAAAATTAACTTAGCCAAAAATTAATGAATAATACCGGTAAACCAAACTTTATGCCAGTAGACAATCTTAACAGTTAATTGCAGTACCGGTAAATATTAATGCATGAAATAGAAAGACAATAACATCCACAACACATAACACCAATATTTGTATGTGGAAACCCTGTAAGAGGAAAAACCATGGTGGGAAACCTTACCCACAATCAAATGATACTATTGTAGATAGTATGTGTGTACAATAGGGGCTCTGCACATGCAAAAAGGCCAAGAGCCTAGAGCTCACTGCTCAAACACAAAATGAGAGTCACACTAACTACAATTGGATGATTAAATCCAATGATAATGTACTTCTCAAAATAGCATCTCCATATGCTGGATTCAATACTGATTAGGCTCTGATTGCATTCATAAAAATCCTTCCTTCAACATTCAAATGATGTCTGCATATATAGCTCTGCTTCTTTTCACATATACCAAATTACAATCTCTTTTCTTGCATCTTTTGATCTCACAAATGAGATCTTACATTTATACCATAACCTAAGACCAATTGAGTAGGTCGGCTCACTAAAAGATATTACAATAAAATATTACAAATAAATCAATATCCGATGCATGATGTCAGCTCAATGCACTTACAATAGTAATAAATCATCTCCATAACGTGTTGTGCTGATCTGGAATAGATATACCTGCTGGTGCATATCCTAGACCTATTTGTTGGTAACAACAAATATGCAAAATTAAATAAGCCAATGAACAAATCACCAAACCAAAGTGTCCAAACAATGTTTTCAACATAACCAAGTAGTCTCCAAGTGATTCCAAGTGCCGGTGAACAATATAACCTATCGGTGAGCCAAATACCAGTGACTGCACATAAGTCACTTGCATGTCGGTGAACATAACTAATCTCCAAGTGTTGATAAGTGTTGACAAGTGATGACAAGTGTTGGCATCAATGACAAAACCATATCAACATATCCAAAATACCAAGAGTACCAACCTTTGTTACTACTTCATCTTTAAGGAAGGAGGAGGATATGTATTTTACCAAAGCGCTTAGAGAGAAAATACAATAGGTTCCCTCAAAGTTTATAGATCCAAGCCCTTACCTATCTTGGGTCTATATTATCAAGGATTATGGGTCATTGATCCCCACCCTCTCTTGGGAGTTATCCTATTGCTTGGATTTGGACTGCCCCTCTTTGGAAAATCGCATTCCCATCTTCTTAAGTACTAGCACTAATAACATGGTTTAGACTATAAGCATACTAATTTCTTATGTATTATGATATATATTATTATTATTTATTATTAAATTATATTTCAAAGTAGGGACATTACAGTGAATGTTATCTTTAAATTGATTAAATATTTAATTTGATCATCAGATGTATGTTGGCACAAAAGAAAAATCAAGTACTAAAAGACAAAAGAAAAGTAAAGGTTTCATAGCCCTGACCTCAAATTGAGCACAACTACTACTATGAATATCATTCACATACTTCTTGAATTCATCATCATCACTATCAATATTGACAACTCTATTGGCATCAAGGTGTTTTTGTTTTTTGTTTCTTCGATAAAATTTCTCTGCATGTAGTTTAAACAATTATCCATATGAGGAGTAACTCATTTAAAAAATAGTCAACAAAAGACAAAATTTCATAGATTCACTGTTCTATATATGATCAAAATACATTTGCATACATATTCAAAATACAATATAAAGATGATATAGGTGAGAATCAAAATATTGAAGGATAGACTCTTACGTGATCTGAATCCATGCAAGAATTATAGGCTTAATAGAGGCAGCCGATTGTGAAACTTTCTCAGTGAGATTGTGTAGGCAACTCATTATATCTTCTAGACCTTTATTTGAGTTGGCATGATTTTGTGAGGCTCTCAGTGTTGGCCATTTGGTGGAATTGATTATGTGTGGTTTCTGGATAACTTGGATCCAACATGATCCGATTGAATTTGATACAATATGATGATGGAATTAGCCTATTCATTATGCTTGTACTCACATTTGGTCAGTTGGTTTTGGTCTAGTGATTGGATACTATCCTTCTTGCTTAGAAGATTGGTTTCTGGTTTCGGCGAGGGTTTCACTGGCAAAGCTTTTGGTGGAGATCTTTGATGGATTTCATAAGTGGTGTTGGTGCAGCTTCTCATGGAGTTTCAGGATATTGCTGGTGATCATGTTTGAGACTTGGCGTTTGGAAATCATTACTGAAGCATGTGGACCTATACTTAGTCCTGATTTATCTAGGTTATGGACCGACTTTAATGTAACATGTGGATAGGACCTATTGATGTATTTTTGGGATGTCTTATGTGTTGGATATTATTTGTTTTGGTCTAAGGCCGACATGGTTTGTAATTATGTATTTGGTTTATTGTCTGGTGGCCGACTTGATTGTTTATGGTCAAGGGTTTGTATAAATTAGATGTAAGATCTCATTATAGATCATCATGGTTAATGTAAGAGGTTATGATCAAGGAATGTATTGTGCGAATAATGTAATTTACTTCAAGCAGAGGGGTTGGTCAATCATTGGAGATCGAATTGGGTTTATGGAAGAGGATTTAGTCCTCCAGTATTGAGCTTATCTGGAACTATACTCAGGCATAGGAGATGATATCTTTTGCAGTTCAACACTTCTCTGGATTGTAGTCTGAATTTATATGTAGTTAGTGAGGCTCCTTTTGTGATGAGCAGTGTGCTTTAGGTTGTTGGCCTTCTTGCAAGTGTAGGCCCCTTCATTGTAATTCACATACTTACTGCAGAAGTCTTATCTAACTGTGGGTAGGATTCCCACCATGGTTTTTACCTTTACCAGGTTTTCCATGTATGAATATTGGTGTTGTGTGGATGGATTTTTTTCTGTGATTATTGTTTATGCTTAATTGGATTAACTTCTATTCTAGCATTATTCTTTTGGGTTCTGGTATTAAAGTTTAAATTGCTAATACTTCTGATAATCTATGACAATTGATTCACCCCCCCTCTCAGTTGTCTTCCGGTTATCTGAACTGTCTACAATTGGTATTAGAGCTTTGGTCCTCTCTATAGAAATATTAATCATTTGAGGAAGATCCTATGGCAACTAACATTTCAAGTTCATCTAGTTATTTTGGAGCTATCTTTCAAAGGGCTATACCAAAGCTTGAAGGAACAAATTACATAGTATGGAAGATTCAGGTGGAGACTCGTCTGAGATGTCTTGGCAAGGCAATTTGGGAGATCACACAAAATGGTGTCACCCTTTAATCTGGGATCTAGAAATCCTCCTCTAGCTAACCTGGACAAGGAGATTGAGAATGATTGTAGAGCAAGAGAAGCCCTCTTGTGTGCACGTTCTAATCAAAAAATAATGGGATTAACAGACAAATCATCTAGAAAGGCTATATGGGATAAGTTGCAGACTCTTAATGAAGGTGACCCTATAGTGAAGATTGCTAAGCTTGATGGTTACTAGGTGAGATATGAAAATATGAAGATGGAAGAATATGAAAGGATTACTGCATTCATGAAAAGAGTAAATGAGATTGTTATGGGAATTCAATGTTGTGGTGGAACTCCGAGCAAAGATGAAATTGTTTCTAAAGTCCTAAGAGCCCTACCACTAGCTTACAAAATGAAGGCTACTACTATTAATGAGTTTAGAACAATGGTTGATACATCTATCAACATAGATACTTTGGTTGGGAAACTATCTTCTTTTGAGCTTAAGGAATCTGGACCTTCTAGAGCTGTAAAGACTGAACCTTTTTTTCATGCATCTACATCTGCAACTAGTAAGCAAGACTGGAAAGCTTTATATGAAAAAGAATTAGAAGATATGAAAAGAGAAGATAATGAGTTTGAGAAAATTGAAGTACCATTTGTTAGAAGAGTACCTAAAGGACCGATAGGTAGTAAGTATGAAGGAAAAACACCTTTTAAATGTTTTGCATGCAATAATATTGGTCATTTTGCATCTAGATGTCCTGAAAGAAATTCAAGATTTGAAGAAAGAGTTAAAAGATCATTTAAACCTAACCCTGGATATCAGAACAAGTATAGATTCAAGAAAAATAGAGACAAATCATGTTACATAGAAAATGAGGAAGGCATTATTGATTTAGATGATGAACCGGCAGAAGACTCTGCTAATGGATCCAACAATGGGAAGGAATGGGTATTCTTGGCTATCAAGGAAGATGATTCGACACTAGAAGATAATACACCTACAATTAAATATTTTAGAATCTTTGGTAGTAAATGTTATATCAGGAGAGATGATACTATTGGAAAATTTGATCCTAGATGTGATGAAAGCATATTTATGGGGTATTCTAATAAAAGAAAAGCATATAGATGTTATAACAGGAGATTGCAGAGAATTGTGGAGAGTGTTAATGTCAAAGTAGATGAGCTGAACAAAAATCAAATCAGAGTTTATGAGAAGGAACCGACAGTGGAAATGATTATATCTGAATTGGTTGCACCTTTATTGGAATAGAGAGTTGAACCAGTTACTCTAGCAACATGAGAGAATTCTATAGTAACTAAAGAACAGGGAAGAGGTACAAAGAGTCAAAAGACTCCTAGGTATGTGAGATTGAATCATTCTGAAGATCCAATCATTGGGGATAAGAGAAATGGAGTGATGACAAGAAGAAGGCTGCAAATGAATGAGGTATGTTTAATTTCACAAATTGAACCGGTATCAGTAATTGAGGCATGTAAAGATGAATTTTGGTTAAAAGCTATGGAAGAAGAATTAGATCATATTGAGAAAAATAACACATGGACTTTGGTTCCGCGGCCTAAAAATAAAAATGTTATTGGAACTAAATGGGTTTTTATGAATAAATTGAATGAGGATGGTCAAGTTATAAGAAATAAGGCTAGATTGGTCTGTAAAGGTGTAAAGCGGAAAAATCGAACCCTAGTTGTTCTCCCCTCCCCAACTCCAAGGAGAGAGAAGGGAGAGTCCCTAGGGTTGATGGCTTTCACTTAGGAGAGACTTTACATTCAAAAGAGGGGTTGAAACCCACAAGATCTAATCCCACACAATGCAGGATTGGATTCTAAATGAGTTTCAAGGGTTGTGACATCAAGGATACCCTCTTTTGTAAAGAATGCAGATAGAATGATTGAACTAGGAATGCATGTAAAGTAGGAAAGATTCACTTATAAATAGAGATAGGGATACGGGATAAAGCTACAGACCTGGAATTAGTAGTAAAATGTCGAGACGGTGCTGTTCTGCAAATTTGAGTGAAAGTTGATGGGACGATGGCGCCCGGCGTGCACACGGTCCTCCGAAAAATCCGCGAAACGAAGGGGGATCTGCTCGTCTCTGCACAAGGATTCCAGATCTTCAATTACAGCCGCGTACCTACAACCTACAGACAGAAAAGAGAGGATGATTGGGGGGTTAGGGATTAGGGGTTTGCCTTTAGGTCAAACCCTGGTTTTGGAATTAACCAAGAAATGAGAATGCTGCAAATGTAAATGTTTGCAATGTAAACAAGTACTGATACCTTGTTGTAAGAATGTTTGTATTCTTACATGCGAAGGTGTAATGTATGTAGTATGTTGTATGTTGTATGTGATCTCCTCTTCAATGGTTGAATCCTTGTCTTGAATGCAACACTTAGCCTTGAATGGAGACTTAGAATGCTAAATTGCTTGAAGGAATGCTTGAATGCTTGAATGTTTGAATGTTTGAATGTTGCTTCCGCATCTTGCCGTTGCTTATTTTCTTCCTCCCTTTCTCAGAGAGGAAAAGTAGTTTATATACTTGTCAATTAGGGTTGAGAGACTGATTTTCCCAACCTTAGGCCGACCTAGAAACAATATTTTCCAATTTGCAAACTTCAAGACCCAATGCCCAAAAGGAGACTGGGCCCAAAATAGGGCCAAGGACCAGGGCGCTGGGTGCCATGGTCCCACCTCCCGGGACAACAGGGTGCAAGGAGGGATCAGGCCAAGGTGCAAAAAGATGTAGTTTTTGGTGTCACAAGCAAGTTTCGGGGTCTCCATTCAGCTTCAACATTGTGCCGCCATCGTGAAGACCCAAATGTAGTCAAAATTGCAAGTGTCACAATTTTAGGATGCTACATTTAGCCCCCACTTTAGCGGGAGTATAAGCGTATGCTCATACTTCTAGTAAAGTACAAGGAAACAACGTTGAAAAACTTTCACCACGTCAAGGAGGAAAGATACACCAAGCCCCCAATGGACTAAGGATCTTATGACTTCGATTGACAAAGTAAAAGGGAAGATCACGGGGGAGAACCATGACTATCAGTAGTAAGGTTCCCTCAGTATGAGTCATGCAAGAAAGATATCAAAAATTTTCAAGGCAAAGCTAAATTTGTCAAGAAATTTTCAAGTATCTTGAAAAGATATGAACGGGATGTATGCCCCCCTATGTTAAAGCGATCGCACATGCCTCATCGGGGGTGATTGCTTTAAAGTAGTGATACATATAAGAAATGAGAAAGGAGCACGGTATCACAAGGATTTAGCCCCCAAGTGTGAGATAATCCCAAGGATAATAGACACAAAACATAAAGCACAAGGTGACTTCGCTTTCCTCAGGGTCAGTATGCTGTATGATAATTCATGTATATCATATGTATGTATGCATAATTGTTCTTCATTCCCCAATCAAGGAAGGTCACCTAGAAGAAGGGAACACGTGTCTTTTGAGTCAACATGAGAGAGACCAAAAGAGATCTCAATGCTTTGCATCGTCCTCAAGTAGAAAACACTAAGGACAACAAATAGAAGAATGAGAATAACACATAGAAGAAGTAACAAAAGAGATCAAGAGAGGAGGAGAGAGTCTGCTATGCTAATGAAACTAGTCTAGCATGTCATCTACCTCCCGATCTTGCTGATCAATATTTCGAGAAGGCAGGAAACACGCTAGAGGAGGAACATCCAACACAGTAGATGGAGCTATCACAAGATCCAAACAAGGGCTATGTTCATGTCCCAAGCCACGTTGTTCTTGTCTAGGAGCTAGGATAAGTGCTTTAGAAAATTCGTTAGATAAATGGTTATCAGCATCAACATATTCATATTCACTATCAGAATGAACAGGAGTAACATTTTCATCTATATCATCATCAAGATTTACAAAAATTGGATCTTTAACTCGCACAGGATCAAGACCATCATGCATCTTATGTTTAGGATATTTTGGCTCAATTTTCGGCTGAGGAGAAAATGGAATAATACTAGCTAAAGGTGTTTTGGGGGATTGCAAAGTTTGAGAAGCAACTGCCTGAGCTCTAAGATGACGCTTTCATCGGCGTTCACATGCAGAATGATTTTGTCTAGTCTTAGTAGGAAGTTGAGGAGATTGAGGAGGAGGAATGTTCTCATCCTTATCACTTGGGTGTTTAGGTTGTGGTCTCTTAGGTTGAACAATAGGAGAAGAGGAAGGTCTCTTCTCTCCATAAGAGGAAGGAGGAGGAACTGCTCCATATAAGGGAGGAATATTTAGTTTAGGAAGGAGACCAAGCCCATCATGACGAGGAGGTATAGGTCTACTTTTAGGAAGTTTATTAGTCATAGGCATAGTCACATTCATAGGGATGGATTGGGAATCTTCTTGAGGAAAGACATTAGTTTTATCTTTCAAAGGAAGAACTTCCTTCTCAAGAGCGATAGGAATATCAAGTTTGGGTGTTCTAGGTTCACTTAGAGATAGGATCATATCTTTTTTCCACTTTTGATAAGATTTGAAAAGATGATCACTCTGCAGTGGAAGAGATTGGAATTGTTTAGGCCAGAAATAATCAATAGGAACACTAGAAGTTCTTTCAGCTAGTTTAAAGAGACTATGATTGACAGTAACAACTTCACCATTATGGGGAAATTTCAAACACTTTTGAATAGGAGAAGCAATAGCTTTCATGGAAGATAACCAAGGATAGCCTAGCTTCACACGAAATTGTTCGGACGATGGAATAATAGCAAAGTCCACATCAAGGGATTTGTTATGGACCTCAATAGGTAATGTAATAGAACCAATTGCAGGAGAAGAAAATGCATCAAATAGTTTATATGTGCATGTTAAATGTGCATTCTTGAATGGGGATCTTGATGAGGAAGTTTATATTGAGAAACCTGATGGTTTTTCACTATCAAATAATACTGATATGGTTTGCAAGTTAAGGGAAGCTTTATATGGATTAAAACAAGCACCTAGAGCTTCGTATGCAAGGTTGGATAAATATCTTTTGAAGCTTGGTTTTACTAAGGGTAGTGCTGACAGTAATTTATATTATAAAATCATTGATGATTATATATTGATTGTTGAAGTATTTGTCGATGACATTATTTTTGGAGGTGAAGATAAATTATGCATAGAATTTTCTAAGAATATGGAGAAAGAATTTGAGATGTCTATGATTGGTGAGATGAAATTCTTCTTAGGTTTGCAGATTACTTAGACTAACAAAGGTATTTTTATCTGTCAAAATAAATATGCTAAGGAATTGTTGAAGAAATTTGGTATGGGAGATTCTAAACCGATAAGTACACCTATGGTACAAGTGAGAAATTGACAAGAAAAGATGTTTCTGCATTGATAAATCCTACAAGATACAAATATATGATTAGAGGTCTACTTTATTCGACTTAGACTAGGCCTAACATTATGAATCATGTTTGTATTATTTCAAGATTTTAGAGTGATCCTAGAGAAAATCATGAGATGGCAGTGAAAAGGATTTTTAGATACTTGCAAGGTACATCAAAATATGGCTTATGGTACCCTAAGGATGATAACTTACTTTATGTGCATATACAGATGCTGATTGGGTTGGAGATGTTGATGACTGGAAAAGTACTTCCCATGGAGCTTTCTTTCTTTGAAATAAGTTGGTTTCATGGATCAGCAAGAAACAGTCATGTACTTCTTTATCTACTACTGAAGCTGAGCATGTTGTTGTTGCTACTAACTATACACAAGTTTTATGGATGAAGAAAATGTTGAAGGATATAAAGGTGGATTGTGATGCACTGATAGTTATTCACTATGATAACTCTACTGCTATTGATATATCAAAGAATCTGGCATTTCATTCTAAGACAAAGCACATATCTATCAAATATAACTTTTTGAAGGAGAAGGTGGAAGCAAATGAAGTTAGACTAGTTTATGTGAACAGTAAAGATCATATTGGAGATATTTTCACTAAACCTTTATCCAAGGAATCATTTGAGTACCTAAGAGACAGATCGGGGGTCTCTGCCCCTCCGATAGAAACTTGACTTATGTGGCTTGGCATCAGTCTTGTTGGTCTCAAAAAGAGAAACCCAAGTTCACCTGCAAACTATCTATGAAATAGACAATCTCAATCAATGAAATGTTTAAGGGCTTGGATAACATAACATAGGATCATAATGATCCTCTTACACTTTAGGTTCTGCAAGACCTAGGGGGGACACCCTTTGATGCATAAAGGATAACTAGTTACAAACATATAGCATCAATAAAAGCAGATAAATCTCACAGGGCTCAACAACAAGGAGGTTACTGCAGATGGGCTAGATCTGCATTAACATCTCAACAAGATTGGAGCATGAGATAGATGGAACAAACTAAAACTACAGACATAAAACTAAAAGGATATTTTCAATGTTTTAAAATCTTTGAGAATCCCCAGAATCTGCAAAACCAGTTCCTTATCCAAGGGCATGGAGTCATACATCAAACTAAAAATGAAAACCTCTATTGAAAATCCAATTTCTTAAGAAAGATATCCCTGTATTAATGCCTGACATTAATACATTCTAAACTCAAATAGAGGATCATACATATCCAGACATTATCCTGAATCCAAAATGATTGCTCTTAGAATTTAAACTCTTCCTTGAAACGTACCTAAGAACATCCATTACACTCCCACTTTGAGAGGACAAACCCAAACTCCCTTGAAGACTGGATTCATTGAAAATATGAAAAGGCCTAGAGACAATAAAATAAACTATATATATGCCTTAAATATATGTGACCTGCAACAGAAAACATTTACATCAAGAAGATACTCTATTGCTTGAAAAGGAACATTGTATTACAAATGTGGCAAAAAATTCAGAATTGGAAACCAAGATTCGCGAGCCTTGCTCACAAAAAATTGGAACCCTTACAAAATGAGAAGACCCTCGAATAAGAAGGCATGGAGGACAAAATCAGATTTCATTCTTTGACAATAGCAACTATCCTATCCTTCAGCAATAACTATTTCGCACAACTTGGCCTACAGAACATCCAATCTCTATGACTGAAAAATCCAATCTAAGATCCTAAAGAAGCTACCCCAAAAATAATTGTTGTGGGTTATACATGACTATAGAATCAAATTCCTTGGATCGAGAGATTTCCAATGATATACAATACTTATATATTGGGAAAAAAATAATCCCTCAGCCACCAATCTTTCTGCAGGTCAGTCGTTTAATTTTCTGCCTGTTCACCATAGTCAGATATTATATTTTTAAATCTTTAAATTTCCTACACAGACATCTACCATGCATCTCCACCACATGGCACCATCTGGTTCATTCTGGGGCCCTTATCCTAACACCTCAGCATCGCCTGGGTTCACCACCGGAATGAAGCCCTTTGTTTCTTCCTCGCCTTGCTTGTTCTTTATTTCCTCCGGACTGCTCTCCTTCTTTATCGAGCCCCACCACTTAGTCGCCAAGTCACGACTATTAGCCATCGAGAAAATTTTCATTGTGACTTGGTGACAGTCATTGATCCCTTGGATCACCATCGATCTTCCTTGACTTGCTTGACCTTTATCTCGCCTAAGCGGTTCCCATTATCACTTTCTGTTCTGGCGGGCCCAACACGTGTTACATCTTGATACACCTTGGGATCCATCTACCTACCACCTTGGACTTGCCACTTCACTTGGGCCCACCTTGATGCTTCTTATACTCCCTCTACATGGCACATCCTAACTTGCCCCGAGCCCACCGGGACTACCACCTCAACTGCCACCTGGACAATCACGTAGCACCCTTTGATTGGCTCCAGAGTTTACAACTGGGTGCCACCTGTCGCAAGGGTATTCATTCTGGGCTCTCCATTCTGACACCTTAGCATGGCCTCCACTAACCACCGAAATGAAGCTTTTCTTTGTCACGGGGTCACGAGGGATATGCCAACTAGCAGTTTTTTCACTGTGACCTAGCGACCACTATTGGATCATTTGCAGATCTTCTCACTCGTGAGGTCTCTAATCTTTTGGGTGTTAGCATTTTATGCTAGTGAGCTGGAGACTAGGTTTAAGTCATGAGGTCTCAAATTGGTCTTTACCGCTTGTTGTCCTTGATTTCAGTTTGGCCAAAATCCTAAGGCAACCCTACGAAACTGGTCCATTTCTTACCTTATGGTCTTCAGGAGAGCTTAATCGACTTGGGCGGTTAGTTCGTTTCATTCTTTGCTTTTCATTTTTATTATTTTCTTTGCTTCTTAAGTTTGCATTTTAACCTGCAGTTCAAACTATAGGGGTCTTTGTAAATAATTACACTTTGGACTTTAAAGTCTGAAGTGTATTTGAGTTTTGTTGTAGTTAGCAATTCGAACTTTAAAGTCTGAACTGCATTTGGTTTTGACTGTAGTTCGGACTTTAAAGTCCGAACTACTGTTTGCTTAAGATTACAGTTTGAACTTTAAAGTCTAAACTACTGTTTGCTTAAGATTGCAATTCAGACTTTAAAGTCTAAACTACAGTTTGTTTTGGATTGCAGTTCAGACTTTAAAGTCTGAATTGCAATTTGTTTTGGATTGCAGTTCGGACTTTTTTCTCCGAACTACATATGGTTTTTGTGTCAGTTGCATGTTGGGTTTTAAAGTCCGACATGTAATTACCCCTAGGTTGCATGTCGGACTTTAAAACCTGACATGCAACTGTGAGTTATATTAATTAACATTTATTTCTAATTAGGGTTTTTCTTTAAAGTTGTTTTTAAAGGTTAATCTTGCATTTTAATCCTCATCCTTGGTTTTTATCGCACACCTCCACCTCCTTTTTCCTTCATTGCAACCCGAATCTCTCCTCTTCATTGCTTGATCAAATCACCCATATCCAGATTTCACACATACCACAGTGGAATAGGTAGGTTTCTTGTTTTCGAGTTTTTATTGTTTAAGTGTTTTCGCTTTCATTTTTCCTTTTGTTTATTTTTCTTGTTTTCGGTTTTCCCTTTTGGAGGACGATCGGGTTTTGAAGTCCGATTGCCTCCTTAGCTTTGGAGAAACAATCGAACTTCAAAACCTGATCGTCCTCCAAAACCTCCCCTATTCTAAGCTGCATATTGGAGTTTAAACTCTGGTATACAGCTGAACAGTTGTATCCTCCGCATATCGGACTTTAAAGTCTAATATGAGACCTATTAACCTTCGCATATCAGACTTTAAAGTCCGATATATAGAGAGGTATAGGGTGGCATGTCAGGTTTTAAAACTTGACATGCCAACCGGTTTTCCTTCCCCTAAGAATCACATCGGACTTTAAAGTCTGATGTGCCCCTAAATTTTTCCAGTTAGCACATCCGACTTTAAAGTCCGATGTGCTCGTTTGAAGTTTTTCTAACATATCGGACTTTAAAGTCCGATATGTAAATGTCTTTCCCCAGAATTTGCACTTCAAACTTTAAATTCTGATGTGTTGATATCCTTTCACAAATTTGCACTTCGGACTTTAAAGTCCGATGTGCAAATTTTTGTTGGTAAAGAAGTAGGTCGGACTTTTTTCTCCGACCTGCTGTTTTAGTAGTTTTTACTCCTTGGTCTGTTTTGAGTCCTGTTTTTCAATCCGTTTGAGAAAAAAATGATTTTTGATAATGATGAATGGCTAATCATTAGAGTTGAATGCAGTCATTGTGCATGAATGTCAAAGCCCTCCCACATCAAGCCCGAGTCTTCCTCAGGACAACCTTCTCCGAGTAAGGCATCATCAAAAAAGATGAAATACAAGTACGATAGGTACTTGAATATGTACCCTAAAAGTTCAGTGGATTATAACATTAAGGAGATGAGGGACACTGAAATTGGCCACGTTGACATGCAAAAGTTTCTTGATCGGGTTCAAAAGGCTCCTACACACCTGACCAGTTTAATCAAATCTGAGCTGCATAAGTATGCATCTTTCCCAGTTGCGGCTCATGATCCTGAATTTGTACTAGCAATGGCTGATCACTTCGATCCAAGCACAAGACAGGTAAGGGATGATGATTAGAAGGTCATAATGACTCTAGACAGCATAATCTTCAATAGTTTTTTCAAAGGCTCATTGGCAGAAGAAGTGGCTGATATTTCTCAAGAGAGTGCTCAAGAGTACTACAAGAAACACGAAGATAAATGCAAAAAGTTGATCAATATTGTTTATCTTTCAACTGCTAGATCCTCCCTCACCTCCTAGTGGCCTAAGTCTTTCCACGGGAGTGATTTTAATGAAGAATATAATGACATGGTTGCCATGTTATCCAGAGTGAGAGGATTAAAAGACTCTCATTATTTCCAAAGCTGGATGATTTACTATATGAATATAATCAAAAAGGGAGCTGCACGAATTGATTGGGGAGAACAAATCAGTGATGCACTTTGCGCCCAACTAAAAGAGGTCAAGGTAACACTAAAGCTTTATATGACCTCATACCTAGTTTATGCAACTACCTCTATGAGGCAATATCTAGGCTTGTCAACTAAGGGTGACAGAAGAATAGTGCCTGTTTGGGAATACTATGATCAACTCACTATCAAAAATCAAGGTAATCATTATAGGAGGGTTAATGATGCTTTCTTTGTTGTTTGGAAGTGCATTTTTTATAAAGGCCTGTATAAGAGAAGAATACCAGAGGCCGCTTATAGCAAGGTTTCCCACTTTGGTTGTGTCTTCCTTCAATTCCCCACTTTCACCTATATCCAGATTGGATGCTTCTTAGGTGAGCCCTTTATTCTTCCAAGGTTTCCTTCAGATAAAATTATCCTTATGGAGCTGTGCAGACAACTGATTAGTGTGCATGAGAAACAATCACAAGCACACAAGACTAGGCTGAAATTCCCATAGTCAATTGGTAGGTATTCCGTGCTAACTAACCCCAAAGCCAAAAATATGGAGGAGGAGATACAGTGGAATACCATGAGAAGATTCAAGGCCCAAACTATTTTTGATTTTTGGGGTATAAAGAGCAAGCTCAAAAGGACATACACTCATGTCTATAGGTTTGAAGATGTTTGGGCGGACTATCAGGATGAGGAGGATATAAGGAGGATGGACTTCAGCTGCCTTACTTTGGAACAAATTGAGAATCTGGATCTAGCTAAAATCCCAATGACTATGGAAGACATAGATGACATAGTGGATCCTATTTACTATAAGAAGAAAATTTCTGACTCCCCACTCCCACTTGTGCAATGGTCGAAGAAGGAAAGCAAGTCCATTGCTCAAAGGATCTCTCCTATTATAGAAAACACCAATTCTTGGTTGCTAAAGAAGAATCTCAGGATGAAACAGTTTCCCACGAGTTCGGGAGATGATGACAAAGGTGATGGTCCATTGGGCAAGACAGTGATAGCTAAAACTAGAACCAAGAATAGGGCAAACTCACAAGCACTATCTTCAGCTCCAGTGGTACAATTAAAAGGTAAAGGGCCTATAATCAAATTTACAGTTAAAGGGTCAAAACAAGGTGAATCATCATCAGTGTCATAGGAGGCAGCAGCAAAAGAGCTAGAACAACCACCTGTCAGTGAAGTTGGAAAGGGTAAAGAGGTTGAAAAAGGTGAAATTCCTCAACAAGAGGAAGTACTGACACAAGAAGTACCACATTCAGTTGAAGATGATACGACAACCACTTCACAAGTAGTCATTCACTCTATTGATTCTGACTTCGATTCTGATCAAGAAGATGAAGATGTTCATGAAGATGGAGATCTAAGTATGGGCATGCTGCAATCAGAGACTGGTAGTCAATTTTTTACAATAACCAACTTCTCTACTTTAGATGATATCCCTTCATCTACTTTTGAATCTACCATGATAGACTTTAATGAAACTTTGCAAGATGCACTTGCAAAATAGGTGTCATTAGATTTACCAGTCATTACTACCACCATCACAACCATCCCTTCATTGGTGAGCTCTGAAGTTACACTGATGGCACCCTCAACTCTTCCACCAATAATTGAAGAGGTACCAACAATAGATGTCCCATTAGATTCTTCAATATCAGCACCATTAGTTACACTTGCAACTGCTCCAAGTTCTAGTCAACCTATTCCAGAATCTTTGACCCCAAGTCAGCAAGGAGCCACTACTCCATCATCCAATCCAGAACTACCCCCTTGGATGGAATTAGTGGCCCCTAAAAGGAAGAAACAGGTAATATCTCCTGATGAATTTGACTTTGAACTTTTGGTTCCTCCAAAGCCTAAGGGAACAAAGAAGCCAAAGAAAGTATCTCGGGTGGTAGTAGACCTAGCTTCCAAAAGAAAATATGCTAAAGTTATGGTGCCATCGTCAGATAAGGACAAAGGTAGCATACGATCAGAAGATTATACCATGCAGGTTGTGGAGCTCGGAGTGGAGACACATGAAAGTGTGAAATTAGATTCTCAGACAGCCCTTAATTCTTTGTTAAGAAGACTGGATCAGGAAAGGGATGAGAAAAATACCCTGAAGCAGAAGTGTGAGCAATTGACCAACGTCCTCCTAAAGGTAACACAATCTTCTCAAGAGGTTGAACCTATAGGTTCATCAATAGACACTGAAGCTATCAAAAAGATCGAGCAGGTAGGAGCAAAGGGCCGAGTAATGGACGAATGGATCTCACGGCTAAGGTCAAAAGGCTCTCATCTCTTGAGTTCAATGGTGGAGTTATTGTTTGATTATGAAGTGATCCAGAGTCAGATGAAAGGACTCAAAACCTCTTTATCCCAGGAAATTGAGGAAGTTGTGAAAAGCACTACCCTTTGGAGCAAAATGGAGGATTTCAGGATAGATGTCCTAGTTGAAAACAAGGTAATTCCCATAAGAGAGAAGTATATTTAGATCTTGTCATTATTGTCTCATAAACAAGAGATGATGAAATTAATGATTGCATAACTGGATCGTGAAAAGAAAGAAGGTGATGATGAGGTTGACCTTATTTTTGCCAAAGTAGGTGATCTCCCTTGCTATTTGTATGATGGTGATCAAAATCTCGTCACTGCTGAGGTTGTCACCCAAGAATTTCTTTCCTTGATGGACCAGTGCACGGGACAAGACTTATCCCTTAATACATTTGACAAATTGTTGGAAATTCAAGTTAGCTTTGAAGTACTCGCATCCATGCTAAAGGATGTTAAGAAGAAGCAAGTGAAATCCAAGATGTGATATCCCACGTTCAAATCATCACAAGTTCTACCTTGATGCCAAACGAAGAAGAGGTCAAAGCTATCCTCACCAAGTTCGAAGGTTTTCAGAAATCCAATGAAAAAGAGAATCAAGAATGAAGTTCCCCCTTTTGACACTCTTCCTTCATGCAGTTGCACCAATAGATGTTGTAAATTTTTGTGCAGCTGCATGTTTTCTTTATGTAGTAGTTGTAGTAAAGTGGGATTGTGCGGTTGAATAAGTCAACTGTGCCCACCTTTTTCTCAACTTCTTTTCCTATATAAGGAGGACCTTTTTGTAAATATTTTCATCTTTTTCATGCTTAGCAAAACTCTACTAGATTTTTATCCCAATTTGGACTTTGAGCTTTTGTGATGAGAATTCAATCAAACAAATAAAGAAAACGGTTTTGTTGATTGCAAACTTTGTGTTGTACATATCAATAAATTTGTTTATACTATTTAATGTTCCTATGTCCATTGAATACATATTATCTTTACGTATTTGATCTTAAGATATTGCTACATGGTTAAAGAGCTTACAAATCCTACCAATAGACTTTGTGCTCTTAGCATGCTTGAGAAATCTGTTGATAAAGGAAGTAACTTGTAGTAAGCTTTGTACTGTTGTGGTTATTAGTAGTTTAATTGATTAGAAATTTACACTTAAAGACTTTGAGCTTTAAGCTAAGTTTCTACTTGTTTAATTTGTAACGATCAGTGTAAATCAGTGTTACCATAAAGGAGACTTTGTGTTGCTTGAAAGTAATTCTTAGCATAGTTTATTAGATTAATAGTTCTTTTCTTTGAATATATGAAGAGGTAGAGAAATTGTAACTAGGCGAAGGGAGAATACATAAACTCTGAAAAAAGAGAGTTATATGCCCAACGCCAACCCACCAATTTAATTTCTTGTTAATTAGTAGAGAAATTTCATAGGGAACCTCCCCTTGATGAGAGGAGAGATTAATATCTTAGCATAGCGTTGTGTGAATTTTATGTTTTGTCATTAGTACGCTGGTGACAAAATATTCACCCAATAGTTTTTTGGCGACTCTGCTGGGGAACGACGTGCAACCAGTTTGTCTCTTGGGTTGCAGTGCATTTTCATTGTAATTTCCACATTGTTGATTTTCTTCAAATCATAATCTGGCTGGTCGACGTTACACTCATGGGAAATGATTAGCAGGAATTGTTGATCCTACCTTTGAAGTATTGCAACAATTCAATTTTCCCTTTGTAACACCTCCACGGACGTTTTCTCCTTTGCAACGAACACAAAGTTTTCCTCCATCTGCATGGCAATGTCCTGTACCAAGCGAGGCATTAAGTTTGCAAGTCATAGTTGCTCCATTAGCAAATCTTTTTGTAATACCACCTTATAATCCATTAAGGATGGCTGCTGCTAGTCCTTGGGGTACTTCTTTTGGTCCTCTAAACTTGACTGCACCTCTCCATGAATTACCAAAAGGTACGCGAAAGAATCTACCCAAATTTTTTGGAGATGGTGCTCAACATCCAAATGAACACATTGCTACTTTCTACATCGCTTGTGGAGTTCTTGGTGTTGAACACGAAGATGTTTTAGTGAGATTGTTCATTGAAACTTTGCATGGAGCTGCTGCCGATTGGTTTTATCATTTACCCAATGCTTGTATCACTTCTTGGGCGTCTCTCAGAATGTTGTTTGAGGCAAGATTCAAGTTTGCTAAAGATGATCATGCTTTATTGGCACAATTAACTCAGTTGAAGAAAGAGTCTCAGGAACCCATGCGTGAGTTTGTAGCCAAATTCAACAAGTTACATAACCGTATTCTAGTTACTTCAAGACCTACTGCTAGAAACTTGAAATGTTTTTTCATCAACTCCCAATTGCCAGAGGTGAGTTTCCTTTTGCGGAGGAACAATCCTATAGATTTGGCTACGTCTCAACAAATGGCCATATCGGTTGAAGATGACCTTATCCTTGCTGGAAAGACAAGGAGAGATCCTAACAAGGTTAGGAGTAATCAAGTTGTAGATGCATCTCCTTCTTCAACTAGTTCCACTAATCCTATGATACAGAAGCTAGCAAATGAGTTGCTGGTGCTTAAGAAGCAGATTTCCTCACAAGGAAATACTTCTTATCGAGACATCCCAAGAACGACTTACCCAAACAATGCTTCTAATTATGCTATGTGTAATCAGAATAAATTACCTCCTTCTCTAGAGAGGCTTGCATTGGAAGCACCACCCCAAAGTTTAGCTACTGGATACTATGAAGCTGAACAAAATGATCTTCCTCCCTTTAGTGAAGAAGATGCTAATTTGCATCAAGAAGGTGATGCGGACTTAGCTGGCGACTCTAACATCAGGTTTTTGCAGTACCAAGAAGATGATGCATCAAATGCACACAAAGGAGATGTCTTTGCAGTGTTCACGCGTTCACAAACACAAGTGGCTCCGCCACCTACCAATGTGAAAAATGATGATTCTGCTCAGATCCAGGATTCTAAACATTTGCCAGTTTCTATTGCTTAGCATGGAACTCCTATACCAAATCCCCCAAAGGACACTTCTATCTCGAAGGACATTACGAAAGATAAAGGTGTAAGTACTCCTTCAACTGCTGTTAATTTTTCTACACCTGCACCAAAGACTAGTGTTCCTCATGTTTTAAGTTCTCAAAATGAGAACGCAAGTTCACCTTTAATAAATTATTTTCAGTCATTTGATATTCTAGGTCAGGCTAGAAAAACCAAGATACAAATGTCTGAGGTAGAATTTTTGAGATCTAACCCCGATCAATTTGACTGTTTGGTCAAATTTGTTAAAGAAAAAGATATTACCCCTAGCAATCTTCCAAAATCAAATTTGCTTCATAACAATTTAGTATCTTCCCCTTCTCCTCTTGAGAACATAGAACCATTTTACATCTCTTTGTTAATAAATGGTTACAAGCTTAGCAACTGTGTAATTGATTCTGGGGCATCTGATAATGTTATGCCATCAAAAGTTGCTAATTCCCTTGGTTTAACCTTGACCAAAACATTTGGAAGGTGTTTCTCTATGGATAACAAGCAAGTTCCTTTGATTGGTCAAATCAAAGATGCATAGTTTGCCTTTGCTTCATTCCCAGAAAAGAAAATCAAGATGACAGTACTGGTAGCTGATGTACCAGCTTCCTATGGGCTTTTGTTAGGAAGAAATTTTTGTAGAGATGTTGGGGGTGAGTTAAACATGGATATGACTGAGACTCATATCCCAATTAAAGGAGTTGTCCAAAGGTTACTTCTAGAAAAAGAATCAAAATATACCATTGTCAAATCTGATGATCAGCGGGCCTAGATTCTTTTCGAATCATCAAGAATGGGTAATTATTTCATGCATGCTGATGATGGTCTAAAGATGACTCCTGAGAGTGAAGTTGATACTTCACTCAATAATTTCCTAGTTAATTGTGAAAGTAGTTGTGAAAGTAGTGTTATTGAATCAGAAGGAGCTTCAACTTCACAACAAGGAACTCTCGATTTTGATACCATTAGCATTGGTAGTCCAGATGATGTTTGGATGCTAGAGTTTGACAGCAGCTGTCCTTCCACCATATCAGGAGCCAGTATCATTTTGATTTCTCCCAAGGGTAATCTTTTCCCTTTCTCCTTCAAATTGCAGTTCAATAACACAAACAACACCGCTGAGTATGAGTCTCTCCTTCTGGCAATGAATGTTGCTCAGCAGAAGGGAATCAAGAACTTACATGCTCAAGGGGATGCTGAGTTAATAGTCTGTCAGATCAGAAACATATATCAAACAAGGAGTGAAAGGTTGCGGCATTACCATAATCTTGTTTGGGATCTAATAGAAACATTTGATGCTTTTGATATATCTATAGTTTCCTGTGAATTCAATGATAGGGCTGACTTATTAGCAATATCAGCAACATCTTTGATTCCTCCCAAATATTTTTTAGGATCAACTTATGTTGTTGAATTGGTTTTCCGGCCAAGCATTCCTGACAACTGTGATCATTGGTAGGTGTTCAATGATGATCATCATGTAATAAATTTCTTACAAACTTCTGATAACTTTGATGATCTATACTTTGAAGGTAGTCACTGCCCTTCAAAGGATGCAATTGAAAGTGTTGACGCAGAAATAGGAGAAAATTTTTTGCAATTAAAAGGAAACAAGATTCCCAAGGGTCTAGTTTCGCTAGAAAATCTTTTTGACAAGCATGATTGCTATGTTAAGAAGCAGCAAAGATCAACTGCAGGGTCAATGGAATATGAACAAATAAACATTGGGACTGAGGACAATCCCAAAATGATTAACATTGGAAAATGTTGCTAATAGGGAGAAAGATAGAAATTTGTTGCATTATTACAGCAGTATGTTGACGTCCTAGCATACTCCTATGAAGATCTAAATTCTTTTCGTCCTAAAGAACTCCGCCATGACATTCCATTGAAACTAGGTATTATGCCTTTCCGACAGAAGCAAAGGCAATATAACCCAAAAATATTTGACACTATCTTTGCTGAAGTACAAAAGATGTTGAAAGCAAGGATAATCTTCCCCATCCACCATTCTTCTTGGATTGCTAACATTGTACCTATACGTAAGAAGAATGGTGAAATTTGGATATGTGTAGATTTCTGAAACTTGAATCAAGCATCCTTGAAGGATAATTATCCTCTGCCTGTCATGGATCATGTCCTACAAGCTGTTACTAGAGCAGAGATGATGTCCATGTTGGATGGATTTTTAGGTTATAATCAGGTTGAAGTGTTGGAACAAGATCAGCACAAGACCACATTTACCACACCTTGGGGTACCTTTGCATATCGCAGGATGCCTTTTGGGTTAATAAATGCGAGAGCAACTTTCCAACGTGTAATGGATTTGGCTTTCTAAAGTTTTCTTGGTAAGTTCATTGTTGTCTATTTAGATGATTTGACAGTTTATTCTAAGGAACGTCAAGATCATTTTCCCCATCTACAATGAGTCTTAGAAAAATGCCGCCAGCATGGAATCTCTCTCAATCCCAAGAATTCTATTTTTGGGGTCACTGAAGGTAAATTGCTTGGGCATATTGTTTCGAAGGAAGGTATTAAAATTGATGCAGAAAGGGTAAAAGCAATCTGTGACCTTTCATTGCCGACCAGTAAGACTGTCGTTCATTCTTTCTTCAGAAAAGTTAATTTCCTGCGAAGATTCATTCCCAATTTTGCTGAACAAACTCATCATATAGTCAATATGATGAAGGGTAATTCTCTCTTCAAACGGACTCCAGAAGGAAAGCAAGCTTTCCATCAGATCAAAGAAGCCATGGCAAATGCTCCAGTCTTAGTATGCCCAGATTATACTAAGGAGTTCACTATGTATAGCTATGCGTCAGATCATACTTGTTCAGCTATACTAATGCAAAGAAATAGTGAAGGTGTGGAATCACCTATCGCATTCATGAGTTATCCATTGAAAGCTCATGAGTTGAAATACTCAGAAATGGAGAAGCATGCTTTTGCCATCGTGAAAGCAGTTAAACATTTCAGGTTCTATATTCTGAATTCACATGTCATTGCTCTTGTTCCTGATGTTGTTGTCAAGTCTATTCTGACACAACAAGAGTTAGGGACTAAAAGGGGCAACTGGGTTGCCAAGATTCAAGAATATGATATGGAAATCAAGCCCACTAAGTTGGTTCGTGGGAAAGGTCTATGTCAGTTGATAGCTAACAATAAATCAATAGACAAAGTAGTTCTTGAAAAAGAAGGTATTAATCAAGATCTTCCTCATGTTCTATTCGTTAGTACTACTGACGAGTGGTATTCTGACTTGGCGTATCTCTTGACATATGGAGATCGTCCCACACATCTATCAAGGAAAGAAAAGTGAACTTTAAAGCTCAAAGCAGTGAATTTTGTCCTATGGGATAATGGTTTGTACAAGAAGGGTCTGGACGGCAATTTCCTGCGCTACGTGGACAAACAACAGCAAGTAAGGTTACTTCAATCTTTCCATGATCTTGCTTGTGGAGGACATTTTTCTGCCCCTACTACTGCACACAAAATCTTGCATGCTAGGTATTACTAGCCAACATTATTTAAAGATACATATAGTTGGGTTCGCAAGTGTGAACAATGTCAACAATTTGTTGGTAAGCCTAAACTAGCTGCACTTCCACTAAAGCCAGTAATAATTGAAGAGCCTTTCAAACAGTGGGGATTGGACTTCATTGGACCTATCAATCCAACATCAAGTGCAAGTCACATATATATCCTCACAGCAACGGATTACTTCACCAAGTGGGTGGAAGCAATTCCAACTAAGCAATCTACCTCAGCAGTGGTTTGTCAGTTTCTAAAGGAGAACATCGTCTCAAGGTTTGGTGTCCCTCATAAGATTGTAGCTAATAATGCTTCATGTTTTTCGTCTTATGAGATAATTGATTTTTACTTTGATCATAGTATTATTCTTTCTCACTCATCTGACTATTATCCACAAGGAAATGGTCAAGCTGAGTCAAGCAACAAGAACCTGGTCACTATCATGAGGAAACTTGTTGATGAGAAACAACGATTTTGGCATAAAGCTCTTTATGGTGTGCTATGGGCGCTTGCTTAGAAGATTGGTTTCTGGTTCCGGCGAGGGTTTCACTAGCAAATCTTTTGGTGGAGATCTTTGATGGATTGAATAAGTGGTGTTGGTGCAGCTTTTGATGGAAGTTCAAGATGTTGTTGGTGATCATGTTCAAGACTTGGTGTTTTGAAATCATTATCGAAGCATGTAGACCTATACTTGGTCCCAGGTTGATCTAGGTTATGGAGTGACTTTAATGTAACGTGTGGATAGGACCTATTATTGTATTTCCAAGATGTCTTATGTGTTGGATATTATTTGTTTTGGTCTAAGGCCGACATGGTTTGTAATTATGCATTTGGTTTATTTTTTGGTGGCCGACCTGATTGTTTATGGTCAAGGGTTTGTATAAATTAGATGTAAGATCTTATTGTAGATCATCATGGTTAATGTAAGAGGTCATGGTTAAGAAATGTAATGTGTAAATAATGTAATATCCTTCAGGCAGAGGATTTGGTCGATCATTGGAGATCAAATTGGGTTTATGGAAGAAGATTTAATCCTCTCGTATTGAGCCTAATCAGAACTATACTCAAGCATAGGAGATGCTATCTTTTGCAGTTCAACACTTCTCCGGATTGTAGTCAGTGAGGCTCCTTTTGTGATGAGCAGTGTGCTCTAGGCTATTGGCCTTCCTGGAAGTGAAGACCCCTTAATTGTAATTCACATACTTACTATAGAAGTATTATCTAACTGTGGGTATGCTTCCCACCATGGTTTTTCCCTTTACCGGGTTTTCCACGTACAAATATTGGTGTTGTGTGGATGGCTTTTATTATGTGATTATTGTTTATACTTAATTGGATTAATTTCTATTCCAGTATTATTGTTTTGGGTTTTAGTATTAAAGTTTAAATTGCTAATGCTTCCAGTAATCCATGACAAATGATTCACCCCCCTCTCTTAGTTGTCTTCTGGTTATCTAAGTTGTCTAACACTTAGTGGGCGTTTAACAAATGGATGTGAAATCTCCGTGGATGAACTAGATTTGCACTTCATACTACTTGCTTCGCTATTACTATTTTCCACCTAAAATAAAATGTCAATTTTAACATATAGTCAGTCCAAAAAAAATTAATTAATTAACACAATGTAGATTGAACCAAAAATCCATACACTTACTCCTAATTTGTCCATTTTGGCTTGCAACCTACGTCGGCCAAATGACATATATTCAATGCTCACATTATCTCTTGATCTCTTTCCTTTGTGACTCATTGTCAAATATTCTTCAGAATGCATGCTTTCTTTCAATGCCTCCCACTATTTTGGAGATAGAGTGGAGTAGTCAGACTTCTCTTTTCCCTCCATGATTGCTTTTCTATAATTGTATCTAAATTGTTCATCAAAAGTCCATCTTGTTTTTATAATGTTTTCTTGATATTTGTCCACCAATAGTGTCAAAGGTGTTTTCCACACTTTGTGGATCTTGGTTTGTAAAATTTGATTTACATATATCCAAATGGGCCCTACAAATTACGCCCAACTCAGTGGCCCACCTTGCAGCATTTTGCCCAATGGGTTCACCATCTCTTGACACCTCAACCAAGAATGCCTTCTTCCCTTCTAATTTTATTTCTTTTGCATTCTTCTCTACAGATCTATATAAATCTTTACTCAATCTCTTTCTTTTAACAAAAGTGACCACATCTTCTGTTAAACCACTACCAGTATTTCTAGTTGATCCAGTACTTCCATCAAAAGTTGCAGATGCAATAGCTTCACTTCAAGCCACTGTAACTTCATGCTCCTCTGCCACATTATGTGTGGCATGAGTAGATGGATCAATAGTGGTCTCTGCAAATTTCACTTCAAACACATCCTTTAAACTTGAATAAACCATCTGCAAATTCATTTTTCCTTTGCTCTCTTGTTTTTCAATAATTTCTCTTAGACTTTGTGTTAAGAGATCACTATGTGGTATATCAGGCTACACATCACCATGTTGTATATCAGGCTGCACATCACCACAACTATAGTTTTCACCAACTACATTTTTTGAGTCACAAAAATATTTGCTTCTATGAGTTGGCCGCATTGTATCTTTACTTTATTTTTGTTTTTTCTCTGCTTTTTCTCTGCACTGTTTTTCTTGGCTGAAAAAAAAAATGTATATCATGTCATATCTTATGTATATAAAACTATTGCCTATAAAATTTCATTAAACAATATTAAACAAATAATATACTTGTGTGGGGGAAAAAGTGACACTAAGCAAACATGCCCTAATCTCACCTTCAATCACACATTTGTGGAATACGAAAGAGCCTAGAGGTATCACACAATTGGCTACTTCTTCTTGTGGAAGAGAGAGCCACGGGCTACCTATTAGGATTTCCATTCCTTTGTTGCAATTGAAAGATGAAGTGATGCAAGTTCAATCCCTAACCCCAAAGTGCAAGTATGAACTAATAACAAGATTGCAGAATTGAACTTAAACAATGGAAAGCTGTAAACAAAAGGACAAGACAAGAATGCAAATGCGTACCCGGAGTTGAAATCTGACTGAAAATGTTCGGGACGGGGGCGCGGGCGCCACTGTCCTGATTCTGCCCTTGAAACTGCTCCGGAAACTGCTGTTTTGCACTCTGGAAAAGTTGTCAAAAATGCTAAAAATGCTGTCTGTCAGGAGGACCAGGGCGCCCAGCGCCCCTGTCCTGGTCTTTTTCTCTGGGATTTGGTGTGAAGTTCAGTCTCCGTCTGCTTCTTCCGGATCTGTAACTTGCGGCGTCGTCCGAATTTTGAAACCTGCACTTATATCTGAAAAGGTGTGGTGGGCGGCTATATAGGGTTTTGCCTTAGTCAAACCCCCGCTTCGGTGATTTCCACCTCCATGAATAGCCAAGTTGTATTATAAAATGTATTGTGTGTGCAGACCTAGTGTGTGTGCAAGGTCCTTAAATGCAAGAAAGCAAACTAGAGCAACCTAGAAAGTAAACCCTAATTGCTTGTAAATGATAATGTAAATGCTCTAAATCAAGATGCAAAGTGATCTAAAGCATGAATAAAGGATATATTGAAGCTTATGCAAAGACATGAAAACAACATGAAATCATACCCAACCCTCAAGGGAGGAGTACAAGCCAATCTTCAGTCGGTAATCTCCTATTGTTCTTCAATGTCTCCCAAGCCCCAAATGAATGAAATTGATGAATGCTTGATGGATGGATGTTGAATGTTATTGAAGTCTTCAAAGATCTGCTCTTTCACTGCATAGAAGGTCCCTCAAAGCCAAAATTCCCATCCTTTCAAATGAAGAAAGAGAGCTCTTATATATGAAACCCTAGGTCTTAATTTCAACTTTTGGCCGACCTAGAGATTGAATATCCCGCCAATTTCTTGGGGTTAAGCTTTATTTTATGATTGGATCATGCTCCTAAAATTTTGGGAAAAATGTCCGGGACCATGTGCACTCTGAGTGCCATGGTCCTCTCCGGGCGCCATGGTCCTCTCCGGGTGCCATGGTCCTGACAACTTTTCACCAAATTTTCAGGGTCATCGGATATGATGATTTTAGAGAGAATCCCAAAGTTACAGCTGATTTTGAGATGTTTTGACCCCCGAAATCAAGCCCCCAAGTTCAAAATAGGACCTAATTAGGGTTTTTGATTAAATGATGTATTGGAAGAATAAAATGAAAGGGGCACACTTTAATGAAAGGGCCCAACTTTATGATGTGGGAGATGATAAAATAAGACCCTAGACCTAATTAATTTAATTAATTAAGTGCTAAAGGGGAAATGCAATGCAAAATGCAAAATGCGCCAAGGCGGGTGCTAAACTAGGTGTGAAATTGTACCACCCTAGCAAGTGCGTACAATTTACGATGCTACATTTAGCCCCCACTTTAGCGGTCATATGAACACTATGTGCATATGCAAGCTAAAGTACAGAAAAGTAAACATTATTTGAAAAAGGATATATCCATAAGTCTGTCGAACGAAGCCCCCAGCGGTATCTGCAGTACACAGTTAGGAACCACACCCTAGAAAACCACATGTTAGATCACAAAATCACCTAATGCTTACTAAGGAAGGTGATGAAAATTCGAGGGTAGCTATATGGCCCCCCCTGTTTCGGCTTGCTAATTTTAGTGAGTTGAAACAGGGTATCATGTTTACAACTTCAAATTGTTAAAGAATATTGATGACAAATGCTCACAAGAAGATTTGATATGAGATCAAAAACTAATGGAGAATCATTTGGTAAGAAAGAGGACTAAATCTCAATTCCAACACAACAAAGAGTGTGAGGATTTGAGAGTTCTCTAACACAAGATGAAGGATGTAAATGGAAACAAAATGCAAAGAGAAGAAAAGAAAGGAAAAAAAGCATGAATACACACATTGGTGATCCATGAGAAGAATAGTGGGAGAGAAAAACATGAACTTCTCACCCCTAGATCTTGTCTAGGTGATCCATGTGAAAAAGGACATGGAAAACTAGCCCCTAGAGTCTGTCTAGGTGATCCATGTAAGGGAGGAGAGTGAGAAAGTCTAGCCTTATGCCGCTAGTTCCACTCAACCTCGTGCATGTGTGTGTAAGGGAGGTTAGAAGCACCTCATAGGAGTCTATGCCTGAGTATGCTACAACCTGTATATGTATAGTACAAAAGCGTGACATCTCACTCTAAGAGTCTGTGCTCTAGTTCTGAGAATGACCCATTGCTCAAAAAGTGTAAGTTTTATGTCATAAGAAAAGTAGAACAAGGATACCTACCTTCATCACACAAGAAGATACCCCAAACATGCAACAATGTCATAGATCCAAGCAAAAGAGTTTTGCATTCCTTAAGCAAGGATAAGATAGTTGAAAAGGGATATCTTGTAGTATGTGTAAAGGAGATCCTTAGAGGAGAAGAGATCTTTGTACAAAAGACACCTATCCCCGAGAGGAATTGTCTTAGACAAATATAACATCTTCTAGAATAAGACAAAGAAGAGAATAAGAATGCAATACTTCCTTCTTTTGCGAGGTGAAAGTGATCCTTAATGAAGGATGACGCTCTTTTTAACCCAATTGGGAGAGTGAATTCATTATGGATGTCCTTTACAAAGTGCAAAAGAGGTTGTAGTCAAGGACTTACACCTCTTGTAAGAGAGAACCCTTGAACAAACAACAACAAATGCGTACAAGGAATAACATCAAGTAATAAAGTCCACATCATCCACAAAATAGGAAAAAGTGGATCCTTAGATAAAAATAAGGAAAGATCATTGCCTCCCAAGGATAAGGACAATGAGAAGGACTTACACAATCTTCTAGGGAGAGATTTGGACATAAGCAAAAGAAGAGATGTATGAAATCATTCTTGTCCCCATAGGAACAAGAAAAGTAGGCTATTATGTTGCTTCAAATAATATGATTGCACTTAAAATTGTACCATCATGAATGACAATGAGCCCCCAGTAAATGAGCTACCAATGTCACATAATGATGAGCAACATAATAGCCATTAATGTTATTTAAAGACATGATAGATTGAATGAGGTATTTGAATATGACATGTTAAATGCTCAACTATAAGTGAGATCAAAAGCATGTATAAAATGATAAAAATTGAAGAAGAACAGTCACATGAAATCTTAGAAGAGGGATGAGTGTAATTTATTAGAGCCTTATCCCTAGAGGAAAGGACTTTATGATGAATAGGAGATAAAGATTCATAAGTGGATTTAGAAATTTGTGGGGATTCATAAAGAGATTTGTTCATTGCCAAAATTTCCTTATGAGGGGAATGAGAGTTGATAGAAGTAGAAGATGATTTAGTTGAAGTGAGATCATCATCACTACTAAATATAGCATTCACATTGAGAGATGGTCTTTTAGTTGCTTTAGTGCATTTGCAGGGATTGTAGCCAAGTCCAAAGGCATAATTGTGAAAATTAGTCTCTAGAGGAACCTTCATCCCTTGTTCATGAGTGCCGCAACCATTTCCATGATACCCATGCTTAGCAAAAATGCGAAAACCACGACCATAACAATCAGCCATTTCAGAAAGAGAAGGTGGTTTTTCATAAGACAAAGAATCAAACTCTTCATAATTAGAGGTGTGAGGAGAAGAAGTTTGAGAAGTGGCCACAAAATTATTGCTCATAGGTTCAGGTAAGATTGATTGATCTCTAGTTTCTTCCTTCTTTTTAACTTTAAGCTCTCTAGGAGGAACCCTATACTCACCTACAAAGGTGGGATTAAAGTCAAGAGATCCCCAATTGTCTTCTGCGAGAACCTTCTCAGGATCAAAAGCCTTTTTATGCGTATATTCAAGTCGAGAAGGATCTTCTTCAGGAGCTTTAGACTCATCCAAAGAATTTTGATTATCAGAGGGTAAGGATTCATCCATAGGTATCTTGTTCAAAGAGTCATTACTAGAAGAGGAAGGCTTAGAAGAACTCCCTTTGGAAGTAGATGTTTGCAAACAAGATTGAAAATTAGTATCACCTATCAAGGTATATGTCTTATTGTTATAAATGAATTTAACTTGTCTATGCAATGTAGAGGGGACAACTTGCATACTGTGAATCCAAGGTCTCCCTAATAACAAGTTGTATGTTAGATTTACCGACATAACATGGATAGGAGTAGGCAAAGTAACAGGTCCCACTGTGACGGGTAAGGTGATAATACCTAATGAAGACTTAGCCACATTATCAAAGCCTCGAATGGGACGAGAGTCAGGCTCAATAAGGGATGTATCCACATTCATCTTATGCAATAGATTAATGCTACACACATTAAGGCCAGAGCCATTATCTACCAGTGTTCGTCTTATAGCAGTGTCATTTATGATAACCACAATCATCAAGGGATCATATTGTTGTTGAATTTCACTAGTAGGCAACTCATCTTGGGTAAACACAATTTGAGCTTTAGGATTCATCACAGAGTTAACCAAAGACACTATATTACTAGATGTATTAGGTGGAGGAACATTCAAATCTTTCAAGGCATCTTGTAACATTCCATGATGAGCAGAAGAAGTTTGGATCAAATCCCAAAGGGATATCTTAGCAGGGGTAGTTTTAAGTTGCTCTATGAGATCATAGTCTTTACCAAGAACTTGTGAAATACGTGGAGCTTGAGGAAGAATAGGTTGAGAAGGAGGAAGTGAAGTTGGGATAACTGGAGGAGGATTAGGTTGCCTATTGTTTCTTGTGTTATAAGTATGGGAAACCGCATGATAACTCTCTCTAGTTAATTGCTTAGCATACTCATAAGGGCTTTTAGAAGAATAAACTCCTTGCATAGTAATAATAGGTTTCTTAGGAGTGCAAAAAGAATCATTAGCATAACCACCTTGAACCACTAAGATAGGCTTATTTAAAGGTTGGGAATTTTGAGAAGGACAAGCACCTTGGACAGTGAAGAGAGGTTTGTTAGGTGTCCCATTCACATGTATCAAATTGATTGAGGATGGTTTAGAGGAATGAACAAAAGTGTTGAAAGAATTATTGATAGTCTTCTCTTGCACTAAAATCTTATCACGGATTAAATCAATTTTAGGAGAGAGACAAGGGATAGACATTGATGTTCTAGTAGGAAGAGTAATACTAGGAAAGGTCATATCATCCTTTATCATCACAGGATCTACATGGGGAATAAACTCTCTACGAGAAGGATCAACACTACTCTCTAAAGTCTCACTTTTGAGAGGGAGATCTTTGAAAGAGATGTTAACCATCTTGCTTTGAACTAGGGTATCCTTATGAGTAGAACCAAGTTGAGGAGAGGGAGATGCTTTATTTTTAGAGGGAGAATAATTGAGATTCAAGGAAGGGGAGAAACTATCAAGGGAGTTTCCAATCTTTATTTCATCCCCTCTGGCTAGGGGTAGAGAATAATCTATACCTTCTTCTAATGGTTCAGCCCAAATAGTGAGGTTGTTGAAAGGAATGTTTGAAGTATTGTCAATTTTGGGAGAGGAGATAACATTGTTTATTAATTCCTCATCCTTAGGAGGGAGAGCATCAATAGATGTGTTAAACTCATCCTCTTTCCTCAAAATATGTTCAATATGATCTTTAGGGGAGAGAGAATTAAGGAAATTGCTTATTATTTCATCTTCTTTCTCTAAGGGATGCTTATGGGTAAGACAAACTTTAGGAGAAGGGTAAGCATTTATCATTAATTCATCATCACTAGTGGGAATTTTGTTGGAAAAGGAAATGCCATCACTAGGAAATGTAGGGATAATGTCATCTTCTTGCACAAAAGGATCCTCATGAAGGGAGCATTTTTTAGGAGCCACAAAGTCATCAAGGGCATCATCTAACAAAGCATGATCATATCTATTAAAAGGTTTATCAAAAGGAGATATCTCTTCATAGAGGGGATCATTGAAAACAACCATGTTACTAGATTTAGTGGAAGAGCTGATAGGAATGTACCCTTGAGAGGAATCATTCGACTTATCTTTCTCATCACAACGAAATGGCATAGTAACAATGTTTATGAGTTTTTGGTAAAATGAAGGCTTGGTATATTTAGGTTTCAAAAATTCATCTAAAGCTTCATCTAACTCATAATCATCACAAATATGAACATCTTGCAAATAAAAATCTGACATTTTGAAATTGCATAAAATTTAAACACACAATGCAAAGAAACACACTTTTTTTTTTTTTTTTTTAATGAAAATGAAATGAAAACACACTAAATCTAGATCTAGATCTAACAAATGCAATGCAAGAGGAAGCAATGATAGATTCATGTCGGGTTCACCAAAATGTGTGGGGGAAAAAGTGACACTAAGCAAACATGCCCTAATCTCACCTTCAATCACACATTTGTGGAATACGAAAGAGCCTAGAGGTATCACACAATTGGCTACTTCTTCTTGTGGAAGAGAGAGCCATGGGCTACCTATTAGGATTTCCATTCCTTTGTTGCAATTGAAAGATGAAGTGATACAAGTTCAATCCCTAACCCCAAAGTGCAAGTATGAACTAATAACAAGATTGCAGAATTGAACTTAAACAATGGAAAGCTGTAAACACAAGGACAAGACAAGAATGCAAATGCGTACCCGGAGTTGAAATCTGACTGAAAATGTTTGGGACGGGGGCGCGGGTGCCACTGTCCTGATTCTGCCCCTGAAACTGCTCCAGAAACTGCTGTTTTGCACTCTGGAAAAGTTGTCAAAAATGCTGAAAATGTTGTCTGTCAGGAGGACCAGGGCGCCCAGCGCCCCTGTCCCAGGGACCAGGGCACCCAGTGCCCCTGTCCTAGAAAGACCAGGGCACCCCATGCCCCTGTCCTGGTCTTTTTCTCTACGATTTGGTATGAAGTTCAGTCTCCATCTGCTTCTTCCAGATCTGTAACTTGCGGCGTCGTCCGAATTCTGAAACCTTCACTTATATCTGAAAAGGTGTAGTGGGTGGCTATATAGGGTTTTACCTTAGTCAAACCCCCACTTCGGTGATTTCCACCTCCACGAATAGCCAAGTTGTATTGTAAAATGTATTGTGTGTGCAGACCTAGTGTGTGTGCAAGGTCCTTAAATGCAAGAAAGCAAACTAGAGCAACCTAGAAAGTAAACCCTAATTGCTTGTAAATGATAATGTAAATGCTCTAAATCAAGATGCAAAGTGATCTAAAGCATGAATAAAGGATATATTGAAGCTTATGCAAAGACATGAAAACAACATGAAATCATACCCAACCCTCAAGGGAGGAGTACAAGCCAATCTTCAGTCGGTAATCTCCTATTGTTCTTCAATGTCTCCCAAGCCCCAAATGAATGAAATTGATGAATGCTTGATGGATGGATGTTGAATGTTATTGAAGTCTTCAAAGATCTGCTCTTTCGCTGCATAGAAGGTCCCTCAAAGCCAAAATTCCCATCCTTTCAAATGAAGAAAGAGAGCTCTTATATATGAAACCCTAGGTCTTAATTTCAACTTTTGGCTGACCTAGAGATTGAATATCCCGCCAATTTCTTGGGGTTAAGCTTTATTTTATGATTGGATCGCGCTCCTAAAATTTTGGGAAAAATGTCCGAGACCATGTGCACTCCGAGCGCCATGGTCCTCTCCGGGCGCCATGGTCCCGACAACTTTTCACCAAATTTTCAGGGTCGTCGGATATGATGATTTTAGAGAGAATCCCAAAGTTACAGCTAATTTTGAGATGTTTTGACCCCCGAAATCAAGCCCCCAAGTTCAAAATAGGACCTAATTAGGGTTTTTGATTAAATGATGTATTGGAAGAATAAAATGAAAGGGGCACACTTTAATGAAAGGGCCCAACTTTATGATGTGGGAGATGATAAAATAAGACCCTAGACCTAATTAATTTAATTAATTAAGTGCTAAAGGGGAAATGCAATGCAAAATGCAAAATGCGCCAAGGCGGGTGCTAAACTAGGTGTGAAATTGTACCACCCTAGCAAGTGCGTACAATTTACGACGCTACAATACTACTTAGTGGATTTACAACTTGCATGTTTGTCAAACCTAGATGTGATAAAAAATCATTAGTTTTGGCCACACGTTCTTCACGAGAGCGCTCATAATCTGTGATTGGAACTTCATAAATATGATCATTATCATCTAATTTGTGCCTTAAATTATTTTTACTCATTTCTTGATGTCCAAATAAACAATAATGTATAATTATCTCATCAAACCGAATAGTTCACAAAGCATATCTCAGTGAATCATAGTTTGATACATAGAATAGTGAATCATCTAGAGTAGGTATAAGGTAGTAGAAAACCATACCATGATAGTCATAGAGCTAAAATATTGTCATTATATAGTAGTCCCAATAGATGTAGAGAATTCCATGATACAAAGATAGAGTAAAGTATAGTCTAAGATAATGGCTATCTACAAAGAAATTTAATCAAATGCTTGTATTGTAGTCATTACTATTATAAGGCACAACTGACAGTCACAATGTAGCATGGTTACAAAGATTAAAGCTAACATATTCATATAGCAACTTTGTTCAACATTAAAGCTTTCAAACAAGTATTAGTTAGAAGGTCTATGTCCTTACAACATAAAATAGCCTTAAAACAACATAAAAGTCTTAAATAAAACGTCATAAAATGGGGCTCATCAATAATCATCTGCATTGCCAATGAGATTAGAATCTTGATCACTAGTGTCTGCATCTGCTTGATTTTCTTCCTCATCCTCATTTGAGAAATGTAATACATTCTCTCTCCCAATTTCTTCATTTGTAATCAAAATTTCTTCTTCAAACAATTCCTCATTGTCTTCATCCACTTCTTTGAATTTTTTTTGTAAATTAGCATATTGCCCATCAGGCATTACATCGACAACTTCCATGAATGACTCTGTTTGAATGACATAAGACCATCTTGGGCTTCTGACATCATCAATTAGAAATGACTTCTTAACTTGAAGAGGGGAAACATACAGCTCATCTATCTGTGATCAAAATTATTGTGTATTTGCACGTGCAAATCCATACTCATCAAATTGTACCACGGATGGTCAAATCCACTTACATTTTAATAATATAGGACTATTTTCACCAAAATCCACTTGAATAATATCTTGGATGAATCCAACATAAAATATCTTCTCATTTCCATGAAGAAATTCAGCACTAACAACACAATCACAATTAGTCTTTCCTTTGTCTTTTTCTTCCACTCTTAAGTGACTACCATAGGCCCACATTCCACTAAAACTCATAGCCCATAAATGTGGAGGTTGTGAAAGTTCACTTTCCTCTGTTGTTATATCGTTACCTCCTTCTTTTGCATCATTCATAAGCTTGTCAGGCATTTGAAAGGTATATTAGTGAGATAGTATTGTTAGTGAGACATAAAACAGCCAGTGAGGCACTTTTTTGAGTGGTTTTATTCCCCAGGAGGGTTTCCACTTAGGACATATTCAGTGTTACAATTTTTATGTGTTTTATGTTTTTCTGCTATCTATTCTAAAGTTTTTTTTCTTCAAAGAGTAGTTAAGATTGATGAAATTGATCATAAGCACTGATTCACCCCCCCCATCTCAGTTCTTATAGTACTCCAACAAATCCATATCAATATATCAAGGCAAGAGAGAAAAGATATATAACTTAAATATCATGAATACAAGTGGATTAAAAGATTGACTATGGGAACATCAAGTAACTCCATTAGGGCTATGGATGCCTACTTGCAATGGAGCAATATTCGAGAGATTACAGTGTATAACCTTGTTAGGGTTATAAACATTTGACTGGCATCATGGCTCTATCTAGGATGATTTTGAATTAAGAATAACTCATGTAGCTAGTCACATAGGATTCCAAGGGTCTCTAATGGTTATAAGAGTAAAAATAAATCCAATTGCACACACATGGGCAAAAGAAGATCAAAGTATCAATAATTGGTGGGGAAGTTTTATGCATCTCCATTCATAAATCCTAGTTACTGTAGCATCCTAAAATTGTGACACTTGCAATTTCGATTGCATTTGGGTCTTCACGATGGTGATGCAACACAGAACCTGAATGGAGACCCCGAAACTTGTTCATGACATCAAAAAACTGCATTTTTCAGCACCCTGGCCTGATCCTCCTCGCACCCTGCTGTCCCGGGAGGTGGGACCATGGTGCCCAGTGCCTTGGTCCTTCAGGACTAGGGCGCCTAGCGCCCTGGTCCCCCAGGACCATGGTGCCCAGCGCCCTGGTCCCTGGCCCTATTTTGGGCCCGGTCTCTTATGGGGCTTCGGGTTTTTAAGTTTGCAAATTGGAAAATAATGTTTCCTGGTCGGCCTAAGGTCGGGAAAATTAGTCTATCAGCCCTAATTGACAAGTATATAAACTACATTTCCTCTCCCATTTTGAGGGAGGAAATAAGCAAGAGCAAAAGGCAGAAGCGATATTCAAACATTCAAACATTCAAGCATTCATGCATTCCTTCAAGCAATTGAGCATTCTAAGTCTCCATTCAAGGCTAGGTGTTGCATTCAAGACAAGGATTCAACCATTGAAGAGGAGATCACATACAACATACAACATACAACATACTACATACATTACACCTTCGCATGTAAGAATACAAACATTCTTACAACAAGGTATCAGTACTTGTTTACATTACAAACATTTACATTTACAGCATTCTCATTTCTTAGTTAATTCCAAAACCGAGGTTTGACCTAAAGGCAAACCCCTCATCCCTAACCCCCCAATCATCCTCTCTTTTCTGTGTGTAGGTTGCAGGTACGCAGCTGTAATTGAAGATCTGGAATCCTTGTGCAGAGACGAATAGATCCCCCTTCATTTCGCGTATTTTTCGGAGGACCATGTGCACGTCAGGCGCCATCGTCTTGTCAACTTTTGCTCAAATTTGTAGAACAGTACCGTCTCAACATTTTACTACTAATTCCAGGTCCGCAGCTTCATCCCATATCCCTATCTCTGTTTATAAGCGAATCTTTCTTGCTTTACATGCATTCCTAGTTCAATCTTTCTATCTACATTCTTTACAAAAGAGGGTATCCTTGATGTCTTAACCCTTGAAACTCATATAGAATCTAATCTTGCATTGCGTGGGATTGGATCTTGTGGGTTTCAACCCCTCTTTTGAATGTAAAGTCTCTCCTAAGTGAAAACCATCAACCCTAGTGACTCTCCCTTCTCTCTCCTTGGAGTTGGGGAGGGGAGAATGACTAGGGTTCGATTTTTCCGCTTTACATTTTGGTGAACCCGACATGAACATCCTCATTCTGATTATTCATGGTTAGATCTGAAAATTTTGCTTCCCTAATTACATTTCCATGTTTGATCTTTTGCAAATTTTAGAGGTTAATTGCATAAAAACCCTAAAATTTTCTTTTTAAGTAATTAAACTTGTGAAACGTTTAATTGTTAATGCTTGTTTTAGATCTACCCTTCTATTGCAAATTGTCAATTCATATTTGTGCTTTAATTTTGAAAATTAAGTGGTTAAATGTCAAAACCCTAATTTTTAAGACCTCCTTGATTCAACCTTTGACTGATAAATTCACTAATCAAAACACCTCCAAATTGGCTGTAACTTTGGATTCCGCAATAAAATCACAATATCTTCAATCTCTGAAAATTTGGAAAAAAGTTGCAAGGACCGTGTGCACCCCGAGCGCCATCGTCCCCGACATTTTTTCCAAAATTTCGGGAGCTAGGTCTTACTGTATTTTTCTGCTAAAATCCAGAATTTTGGCTGATTTTATCAATTTTAACACTTTCAAAATTAAAGTCAAAGTTGGTCTAGCGATTGTTTGGATTGAGGCTTCTAATCATTCAAAAATTGTTGAAATTGAAATTTATATCAAAATTGTGTTTCTTACAGTCCTAAATCTGAAAAGTGTGTTAGCATTCATTCAAAATTTCAGTGTTTTATTCAAATTTTTACAATTTGTGACTTTTGAAATTAAGTGTTTAATTGCAATAACTTTGATTTCCACTTTCAAATTCAAATTTTGCATGAAATCGAGTCAACTTTTAAATTTCAAAGCCTGCATTGCTTTCAGTATTCCCTCTAAAATCATAAAATTCAAAATTTCAGTTTCCCCCTCTTTTTCAAAATTCAAATTTTACATTTTTCAACAATCTTGGTAGGGTTCAATTTTGAGATTACAACTTTAATTTGGCCTATCTACATATCGTAAAATCACTCAATTTTTTCAGATTGGCTTTAAAATCATCATAACTTTCATCCCTGAAAATTTTGAAAAAAGTTGTGAGGACCGTGTGCACTCTGTTCGCCACGGTCCTGGACATTTTTTCCGAAATTTTGGGAGATTGTCCTGATTGCATTTAACAGCTTAAATCTAGGAGATTGGCTGATTTTATTGAAATTTGCTATCTCTAAAATTCAAAATCTTCTCTCTCTCTTTAGTGCATGAGTTTTACAACAATAAGCCCTACTTACACTATTCCTGTTAGACGAAGCCTTAGAATTAAGTCCTTCCAAGGTGTAATTGCTGAGGAGATGGAACCTAATTTGAATGGCCTTTTTAACGAGGACATGGGTAATTCCTTTAATCCTCTTAATGATGAAGAAGCTCTCCATGAGGTTTCTGTAGAACAACTTTCAAAATTGGATAACCAATTTGATGATTTTCAACAATGGATGTCTCAGGAATACCCTGATAGTCAAGCTCTTTCATTAATTGAGGGTCTAAAACGTATGGTTCAAAGTGATAAGAATGGAATTGATATTTTGTGTGGTATTGCGCACATTGTGGATTCGAATGTGATGCCTATGAAAAGTTGTGCTGAAACCTTAGGTTACACACAACCTCCTACTCAAGTTAATCATTCTATTCCTTTGACAACTCCTATTGCTAGTATACCTACTTTTACATCAAACATAATGACTACTTCAATACAAGACATTCCTCCTATGATCACCAGTCATGGGGGCAATCCTTCTTCTTCAATCAATCATCTTCCTTCATTCAATCCAACTTCTTCATTCGTTCCTTCAATGAGTGTTCCTATTATATCTCCACAAATGAACATGATGCAAGGGGCCAATTCATTTAACCATTCCATTCCTCCTTGTAGTGTTCCTCCTTTCCAATCATCTCCTATGACTAACTATCAGAGTGTCCCACCACCTTACTCTCTACCTTCTTTCAATAACATAACACCTCCATCACAATCTAACACGTCTAATATGAACTCTTCGACTGAAGCGACCATTAACAATCTTGCACAAACTGTCTCTTCTTTACAGCAACAAATTGCCTCTATGAATCAATCTAAGTTTAGTGTGCCCACATTTGATGTTGCGAGCCCACTTTCTCTTGACATTGTTCGAGCTATCCCCCCTAAACATGTTGAAATTCAGCATCTGGAGCTTTATAATGGTAAGGGTGATCCTCTAACTCATGTTAAGACCTTTCAAACAATATGTACTGATTTTTCTTATGACCAAAGGTTTCTTGCAAAAATGTTTACTAGAACATTAAGAGATAAAGCCCTACAATGGTATTGCTTGTTGCCTTCTTATTCTATTACTTCTTTCGAACAACTTGCAAATGCTTTTATTCAACAATTTCAAAACAATATAAGTCCTAAAGTTACTTTGATTGATTTAATGCATTGTAAACAAGGTGTTAAAGAAAAAGAGACTGATTTCATTAGTAGATATAAGCATTTGTATGCTCAAATTTCTTTTCCAGTGCCTGACAATGACATTCAAAGAATCTTTATTTCTAATTTACAAAAAGATATTAGAGAAAAACTTCTATTTTCTGAGTTTACTTCTTTCCAACAGTTGTGCGCAACTCTTTACAATTATCAACTGACTGTGAGTCAAATAGAACAAGCAAATCCTATGGCTCTGAGTGATAAAGGTGATAGTAGTCAACAACCATTTGGGAAGTTTAAACCAAACAGAGAGTCCATTAAATTCAATGAAAACATCATCAACAACAATGTGAATGCGGCATCAGGTGTGCCTCCTATTTCTAAGTTTTTCAAGAAAGAAAGAAAGTTCACTCCTTTGAATGAATCATTGCATAGTATTATGAATAAGTTATTGGAACAAAATGTGCTTACTCTTCCTCCTATAAGGCAAATAGACCCTGCAAAGATTAACTCACCCTATTTTGATAACAAATCTTTTTGTCAATTTCATCGTCATCCTAGGCATGATACTGAAAAATGTTTTGCTTTAAAGGGTAAAATTCAAGACTTGATTGATGATAATACTATCTCTATTTCTTGTGTGAATGATAAAGGCAACACATCTGTAGCTCCTCCTAACCAAAATCTTAATATTTTTACTGATCCATTGCCTTCTCATACCTCTAATGCAATTGATACTAATGATTCCTCTGTCTCACCTGATGATCTTGTGTCCATGACTCCGAATGTGATTAACTTTGTAGAGCAGCAAAAAATCCCTAAAGAACCTTCCATCACATTTGATCCCAGTGAAACTATCAGGGCACCTGATGGTCCTTTATATATAGTTGCAAAAGTCAAGAATACACCTTGCCATGGGGTGCTTATTGATCCTTCTTGTATGGTTAATATCATTACTGAAGAATTTCTTTTTACTTTGCAATTGAATCAAGTGATCTATAATGAAAAAAATGTGGTTGTGAAATTATTTGATGCATTTTCTTCTCCTGCAATTGGTTCTATTACATTACCTATTGAGGTCCATAACAAATCCCTTGATGTGGACTTTGCTATTATTCCATCATCCAAACAATTCCGTGTGAAGCTAGGCTATCCTTGGCTATCTTCCATGAAAGCTATTGCTTCTCCTATTCACAAGTGTTTGAAATTTCCCCATAATGGTGAAGTTGTTACTGTCAATCATAGCCTCTTTAAACCAGCTGAAAGAACTTCTAGCGTTCCTATTGATTACTTTTGGCCTAAACAATTCCAATCTCTTCCTCCGCGAAGTGATCATCTTTTTAAATCTTATCAAAAGTGGAAAAAAGATATCCTATCTCTAAGTGAACCTAGAACACCCAAACTTGACATTCTTATCGTTCTTGAGAAGGAAGTTCTTCCTTTGAAAGATAAAACTAATGTCTTTCCTCAAGAAGATTCCCAACCCATTCCTATGAATGTGATTATGCCTATATCTAATAAACTTCCTAAAAGTAGACCTATCCCTCCTCATCATGATGGACTTGGTCTCCTTCCTAAACCAAGTATTCCTCCCTTATATGGAGCAGTTCCTCCTCCTTCCTCTTATGGAGAGAAGAGACCTTCCTCTTCTCCTATTGTTCAACCTAAGAGACCACAACATAAACACCCAAATGATAAGGATGAGAATATTCCTCCTCCTCAATCTCCTCAACTTCCTACTAAGACTAGACGGAATCGTTCTGCACGTGAACGCCGATGAAAGCATCATCTTAGAGCTCAGGCAGCTGCTTCTCAAACTTTGCAATCCCCAAAAACACCTTTAGCCAGTATTATTCCATTTTCTCCTCAGCTGACGATTGAGCCGAAATCTCCTAAACATAAGATGCATGATGGTCTTGATCCTATGCGAGTTAAAGATCCTATTTTTATAAATCTTGATGATGATATAGATGAAAATGTTATTCATGATGAAAATGTTACTCCTATTCATTCTGATAGTGAGTATGAATATGTTGATGTTGATAACCATTTATCTAACGAATTTTCTAAAGCACTTATCCTAGCTCCTAGACAAGAACATTGTGGCTTGGGATATGAACATAGCCCTTGTTTGGATCTTGTGATAGCTCCATCTGTTGTGTTGGATGTTCCTCCTCTAGTGTGTTTCCTACCTTCCCAAAATATTGATCAGCAAGATCGGGGGGTAGATGACGTGCTAGACTAGTTTCATTAGCATAGCAGACTCTCTCCTCCTCTCTTGATCTCTTTTGTTACTTCTTCTATGTGTTATTCTCATTCTTCTATTTGTTGTCCTTAGTGTTGTCTACTTGAGGACGATGCAAAACATTGAGATCTCTTTTGGTCTCTCTCATGTTGCTCAAAAGACACATGTGTTCCCTTCTTCTAGGTGACCTTCCTTGATTGGGGAATGAAGAACAATTATGCATACATACATATGATATACATGAATTATCATACAGCATACTGACCCCGAGGAAAGTGAAGTCACCTTGTGCTTTGTGTCTTGTGTCTATTATCCTTGGGCCTATCTCACACTTGGGGGCTAAATCCTTGTGATAACGTGCTCCTTTTCTCATTTCTTATATGTATCACTACCTTAAAGCAATCACCCCCGGTGAGGCATGTACGATCTCTTTAACGTAGGAGGGCATACATCCCGTTCATATCTTTTCAAGATACTTGAAAATTTCTTGACAAATTTAGCTTTGCCTTGAAAATTTTTGATATCTTTCTTGCATGACTCATAGTGAGGGGACCTTACTACTGATAGTCATGGTTCTCCCTTGTGATCTTCCCTTTTACTTTGTCAATCGAAGTCGTAAGATCCTTAGTCCACTGGGGGCTTGGTGTATCTTGCCTCCTTGACGTGGTGAAAGTTTTTCAATGTTGTTTCCTTGTACTTTACCGGAAGTATGAGCATACGCTTATACTCCCGCTAAAGTGGGGGCTAAATGTAGCATCCTAAAATTGTGACACTTGCAATTTCGACTACATTTGGGTCTTCATGATGGCGATGCAACACAGAACCTGAATGGAGACCCCGAAACTTGTTCATGACATCAAAAAACTGCATTTTTCAGCACCCTGGCCTAATCCTCCTTGCACCCTACTGTCCTGGGAGGTGGGACCATGGCGCCTAGTGCCCTAGTCCTTCAAGAATAGGGCGCCCAGTGCCCTAGTCCCCCAGGACCATGGCGCCCAGTGCCCTGGTCCCTGGCCCTATTTTGGGCCCGGTCTCTTATGGGGCTTCGGGTCTTTAAGTTTGCAAATTGGAAAATAATGTTTCCTAGTTGGCCTAAGGTCGGGAAAATTAGTCGATCAACCCTAATTGACAAGTATATAAACTACATTTCCTCTCCCATTTTGAGGGAGGAAATAAGCAAGAGCAAAAGGCAGAAGCGATATTCAAACATTCAAACATTCAAGCATTCAAGCATTCCTTCAAGCAATTGAGCATTCTAAGTCTCCATTCAAGGCTAGGTGTTGCATTCAAGAAAAGGATTCAACCATTGAAGAGGAGATCACATACAACATACTACATACATTACACCTTCGCATGTAAGAATACAAACATTCTTACAACAAGGTATCAGTACTTGTTTACATTACAAACATTTGCATTTACAGCATTCTCATTTCTTAGTTAATTCCAAAACTGGGGTTTGACCTAAAGGCAAACCCCTCATCCCTAACCCCCCAATCGTCCTCTCTTTTCTGTGTGTAGGTTGCAGGTACGCGGCTGTAATTGAAGATCTGGAATCCTTGTGCAGAGACGAACAGATCCCCCTTCATTTCGCGGATTTTTCGGAGGACCGTGTGCACGCCGGGCGCCATCGTCCCATCAACTTTCGCTCAAATTTGCAGAACAGCACCGTCTCGACATTTTACTGCTAATTCCAGGCCCGTAGCTTCATCCCATATCCCTATCTCTGTTTATAAGTGAATCTTTCTTGCTTTACATGCATTCCTAGTTCAATCTTTCTATCTACATTCTTTACAAAAGAGGGTATCCTTGATGTCTTAACCCTTGAAACTCATATATAATCCAATCTTGCATTGCGTGGGATTGGATCTTGTGGGTTTCAATCCCTCTTTTGAATGTAAAGTCTCTCCTAAGTGAAAACCATCAACCCTAGTGACTCTCCCTTCTCTCTCCTTGGAGCTGGGGAGGGGAGAACGACTAGGGTTCGATTTTTCCGCTTTACAGTTACCTAGTGTGTTAAGTTGGATGGTCTTAGGTCTTCTAAGAGTAGATTAAACTCCTATCTCTGAAACATTTCATACCTTTAATCCAATTAGTGCATTACAAAGTGAAAGACGCATACTATCAACCTTGTTCAAATAGAAATGCATCTTCATCTTGCATACTACATTAGCATATGTCATGCCAAAAATTCCATTGTCTCCACATGCATTCTATAGATAATCACATGTCATAGTAGGTCTACATACTGGGGGCATAACTCAAAAAGTCATCAAAATAAAAAAAATGTCTTGAAAAAATCGTAAAAAGTCCTAAAAAAGGAATAAAATATCAAAAAAATTCAAAAATAGTCTTGAAGAAATCAATTAAAAAATATCAAAAAACATCACACAAATATTAAAAACATTCGAAAATGATCTTGAAAAAAAACTAAACAATGAAAAAATCAAAAAACAAACTAAAAATCAGAAAACAATTAGAAAAATTGCAATAACATGTCTCACAAAAATCAAATACCCTAGCAGATATCCAATAAACGCTTTGCACAGAGTCGTCAAAGGATATCACTACCTTATCAAATATCTACAATCATACTTACCAAGTTGTCTTATCAATCGAATCAATATCTGTATCAAGTGATCATTATCATGTCTTAAACAAAGATGGATACACTCAAAACTACATAGGTCAGTCTTAAATGGGGTCCACACTTTCTAAGATCAAACATTATTAATCATCACATCAAACAATCAAAGCAAAGGCACATATCAATATGACTGCTAAATTTTTTCCTAGTTGGTCTTTATCTTTTATCAATTGGTGATAGGTCATGTTTCTATGCCACTTAAGGATGTCCAAAAGTGACTAGAGGACCTGTTATGGGCATGATCCTTTTGTTTGTTTTCTATTTGTGGTGTGAACCAATGAATTTATAGGGCAATGGTGTTATGGGTGTCTGTGATAAGTGTGCTCAATGACTGAATGCCACACATTCCTCTACTCCTAGCATCATTCCCAGAATGGAGATTTCACTCCTTGTCTATTACGTGTTTGTTCTTTGCAATGAGATATCTTTACATCTCGGTTCCTTATACCCTAATCTACGCAACTTCATCGTTACATAATAAGGCTCAGTGATGAATATATATTGCACTATGAATAAAGGCACAAACGTTCGTGTACCAATAGTTAATCTCATCATGTTGATTGTATCAATCAAGACCATTCTTTTATTAAGTATCTTTACATGGATTGACCTAATTATTCTTTCTGATCATTATTTTCATTTAACATCATCCCTCTCATCATCTCTTTCTAATATTTTCATCTTACTAACAATACTGCTTTGTTACTTGAGTCAAGTGGCAAACCAGAGAACTTCTGGCATATTCCAAACAAAAAGATTCATTCATTCATTCATTTAGTTCATATTCATTTTTTATTTAGGTGATTGCATTCAAATCATTTAGATTCATGACCACTACATTCATTAGCTTTACATATCAATTTCATTGCATTAATTTAGCATTGATTCAATAATACATTGTTCATTTAAATTTATATTATTATACCATCATTGCATATTAGTTCAATTAGTTTGCATTGTCAATTAGATTCATTGCATTACATCATCTATGCATCACATCATACATCATATAAGCACATAGAACTGTATCATATAATCACATATAATCATGCATCACACATAAAGCCTAAGTAAAATAATATAGAATGCATTGCCAAATCATATAGATTGCATCATAAAGCATCACATAGAATCATGCATCATAAATAGAACACAAAGCATATAACCACCACCAAAACTGCATATCATATATATCTAAAAAATGATAGTGTGTCAAAATACTATCATACAAAATTCCCAATGGCTCAAGTAACATCATCAATAAGTGTCAACTAACACTACCTCTATTAGTAGGTGGATCCTATCCACTAGATCCTACCCCCGAATGTCCTAATGGTTCCTGAGGTGGAAACATCACTCTAGCACTGCTTGTATCTCAACTTTGAGACTGGGATCTACTTTGCGATCGAGAGGCCCGATATCTAGGAACACTCTAACCCTCAGGTACAACCACCTGATAGTGTCGATGCTAGTATGATGTATTATAACTGACATGGAATAATCTATCTACCATTTGGTGTGCATTAGTATCGACAACAAAATATCTCTGATAAGAATCAATACACAACTATGCCCTCTGCAAGGTCTCATCCATATCTCTCTGGAGATGGTCCCTCTCCTCTATCCAATCCCGATGCTCCTCTTGAACTACAACCCTATCATTCGGCCTCCGCTACCTCTCTCTAGCTAGCGCATCCTCTAAGCTCCTGATCCGTGCTCTCAAAACCTATAGATCATCATCGCCATCATCTCCTCCCTATCCTCTACCCTATGCACTTGCCTTTGTAGCAGGTATATCCTCCAGCTCCGGCATGTCACTGTCATGAGATCCATCATCACCCTCATCATTTCTAGATGATCTTGAGGATGATTTATCATCATCCTCACTGCTAGAATAGGTGTCTCCACCAATGTCCACCTCATCCATCTCCTCCTCATCCTCCTCATCCCCCTCCCCCACCTCCATCTCCTCATCTCCCTCTCCCCCTCCCTCCCCATGGTCTCTGGTGCTGAATCTATTAAGGAGAGATAGGGAAAGTTGGATTTGTCAATGGTATAGGCCTATCCCTAATCCGCCAACCATCATACTATGGAGTAGTCCCCGGATCTACTACCCCTACTGCCCAATCCCACTGAATATGATGAAGCACATCAAACTCAACAACAATAACATGACGCTAAATGTAAGCCCCCGGATCACTAACCTCACGAGAAACCTGATAAAAATATGCAGTAACATCAGGAATACCCTGCACCTCCCCAAGCTATATAAGAACCCATCCTGGGAGATGCATATCAATAATGCACTGAGTATCCAAGGCTTGGCCGATCAGGTATCTCTATTACCTACAAAAAGGTAAATTTTGAATCATCTACCTAATTGGGGCTATCCAAGTAAGGCCTCCAAGTAAAGTACTCTAATATATCAAGTTTATGTCTCTAATACAAGGTATTCCCCGAACCCTGTGTCTAATCCCTAGAGTATATATGTAAGCATAAGGCTTCTCATCTTGGATATTTGTGTAAACAATTGGTCGAGAGATAGTAATATTGCTTGGAGAAAAGTCACACCATAAGAAATGGATCTTTGTCTCAAATATACAATCCCATGCATCTGATAATACAAAGTAGAAATAAGACATGGACCACATGCAAATACATGTCGATGCACGATCATATCATGGATCACACGACCCCATCCAACTGGAAATCCATGAGTCCTCCTGTCAGGTATCAGAGGACCAACTACTATATTATACAACACAATAGTAAGATGATCATAATCCATGTGCTCCTAGTGTATCTCATATCAACCCCTCATCCATAAATCCTGCTCTGTAGACTCAAACAAATCACACAATCTGGTAATACCTAATCTATGCTCATATAAAACTCTAGCACCATGGATCAGAAAGTGGAAAATAAATTAGACATCCTCTAAAGTGATGGATGTCTCACTAGTGGGTAAATGGAACGAGCAAGTCTCAGAATACCAATGCTCAACCAAAGTAGTGATCATGGCCTTGTTGGCTGTAACCTCAAGAAAGTGCAAAATATGGTATAATCCAAGATGTCTAATCATTGCAACATCCTTGACAATCAACTGATCTCGATGATCAAGGCCATCAAACCTCATCTATCTACAAACCAACATACTAAAGTTCTCTTGCAATAAAAAATGAGAAAAAAGTCAGATAAAACGTTCACATGACAAATTGTAATTCATACATGTTAAAAAATTGACATTTTTCAACAAATGCAAATTACTTATATCAAATGTGGATTATTAAGGGCTAATGTGCATCATTAAAGTCAAATATAAATTAATCAAAATGAATGCGTAGTATTTAGCAGAAATGTGTATTAGTACAATCAGATGCACAACAAACAAGAAAATGCGTAACAATTAAGTGAGCATTAATAGAAGCAAATGTGAATGCATCAAAATTGATATGTGAATGCACAGTAGTTATAAACTTTTTCTCCGAGAAGATTTTGAAAATTAGACAAAAACTAGGCAAATATGAGCAAAATTTTTGAAATACATACCATGCCTCCAGTCCTGGGTGGTCTCTGGTAAGAGCGAACTCGGTCTGACAAGTGCAATCGTGCTCTATGACTAGCCATGATGCTCAAAAGACACAAGAAAGATTAATATCAAGAAGAACTTGATGAACTCGAAAGAATGGAAATGAGAAAATGAAAATTAAAAAATCCTATTTATAGCTCAAAATTAGGGTTTTTCTCTCTCTAATAGTCGTGGTCCCCCTAAACTTCAACCCACTTGTAGGCAAGTCAAATAGATTGTTAGGACCTGGAGGCAACTAAGAGGGGGGGGGGTGAATCAATTGTCTATTAATTTCAACCCAAATATAACTTAATCAAACTTGATACATAATATCGGTAAACCAAACTTAATGTTCGTTGATAGTTTAATAGTTAATAATAGTACCGGTAAAGTTTAAAGCATGAAACAGAAAGACAAATAACATCCACAACACATAACACAGATATTTGTACGTGGAAACCCTGTAAGGGGAAAAACCACGGTGGGAAACCTTACCCACAATCAGATGATACTACTGCAGATAGTATGTGTGTACAAATGGGGTTTGCACATGCAGAAAGGCCAACTACCTAGAGCTCACTACTCAATCAAAAAATGAGAGTCAAACTGACTACAATTGGATGGTTAAATCCAATGATAATGTACTTCTCAAAATAGCATCTTCATATGCTAAATTCAGTACTGGTTAAGCTCTACTTGTCTTCTCCATACCTTCCTTGAATCTTCAAATGATGTCTACGTGAGTAGCTCTACTTATATTCGCATATACCTTATTACATTCCTCTACTACTTCCACATAATCTCACAAATGAGATCTTACATATATACCAAAACCTAAGACCAAATGTGTAGGTCAACTTACAAAGAATATTACAATTAAATCAATTACAAATGAATCAATATGTGATGCATCATGTTGGCTCAATGCATTTACAATAATAACCAATCAATAAATCATCTCCATAGCGTGTCGTGCTGATCTGGAATAGATAACGCTTGCTGGTCCATAACCTAGACCAATTTGCTGATAACAACAAATATGAAAACTCAATTAGACCAATAACCAAATCACCAAAACCAAGTGTCCAAACCATGTCTTTGACATAACCAAGTAATCTCCAAATGATAACAAGGCATCCTCAGTGCCGGTGAACAATATAACTTGTCGATGAACCAGATACCAGTGACTGTGCATAAGTCACTAAACATGCCGGTGAACATAACCAAAGATCTCCAAAAAGATAAGTGTTGATAAGTGTTGACAACTATTGACATCAATGACAAAACCAATGCAACACATCCATAATACCAACAATCTCCCCCTTTGGCATTAATGGCAACACAAGATGGAAAAACCATCTAAGTGCCAAAACAGAAATGCCAAAAACCAAAAACCAAAAACCAATCAATCTCCAGAATAGATCAATTACTAGAAATCAAAATATAGAATATCTCTCCCCCAATGAATAATCTACCCAAAAGATAATGTGTTTTTCTATAGATATCTCTCCCCCTTTGACATCGCATGCCAAAGCAATACAAAAACCAGATATAACTATTTCATAGAACTAATTACAAATACCAATTGTCATAACCAACTACTCCCCCTGAGAAGTATCTCTCCTCCATCAAAGCCAAAAAAAGGGTTTCTCTATTAATTCCTATTGGTTTGATGCCAATCTCCGACTGTCTAAGTCTCTACCAGTGAGGGTATAACCCCAAGCTGCTCTCTGAGATATTCAGAAGTTTCCTTAGGCAAAGGCTTAGTAAAGATAGCTGCAATCTTCTCTTTAGTATTCACATAAACCAATTTCACTTCTTTTGCTTCAACATTCTCTTTTAGAAAATTGAATTTCATAGAAACATGTTTAGTTTTAGAGTGAAATACTGGATTCTTGGATATATCAATTGCTGCCATATTATCATAGTAAATGATTATAGGCTCTTTGCATTTTACCTTTATGTCCTTCAACATTTGCTTAATCCATAATACCTAAGTACAATTAGTTGTTGCTGCAACATATTCTGATTTTGCTATTGATAATGATGTACAACTCTATTTCTTGCTCAACCATGAAATCAATATGCTACCAAGAAAGAATGCTCTGCTGGTGGTGCTCTTTCTGTCATCTACATCTCCTGCCCAATTAGCATCTATGTATGCACATAGATCAAAATTTTCATCTTTAGGATACCATAAACCAATATTTGTTGTACCTTGTAAATACTGGAAAATCCTTTTCACTGTTGATTCATGATTTTCTTTAGGATTACTCTGAAATCTAGAAACAATACATATTGCATTCATAATATCAGGTTTTGTTTGTGTCAAATATAGTAAAGCTCCAATCATAGATTTGTATCTTGTCGAATTAACAAGTGTTGATTCATCCTTCAATGATAGTTTATCAGTTGTAGTCATAGGAGTACTTACCGGTTTAGAGTTTTCCATACCAAATTTCTTTAGTAGTTCCTTCAAGTACTTTGATTGACATATGAATATACCTTTATCAGTCTGTGAAATTTGCAATCCTAAAAAGAATTTTATCTCCCCAATCATAGACATTTCAAATTCTTCTTGCATCTTATTAGCAAAGTCTTTACACAATCCATCTTCTCCTCCAAAAATGATATCATCAACAAAAACTTCAATAACCAAGATGTCATCATTAGTCACTTTGAAATATAAGTTGTTGTCAGCATTACCTTTAGTGTAACCAAGCTTCAAAAGATATTTGTCCAATCTAGCAGACCAAGCTCTAGGAGCTTGCTTTAATCCATATAAAGCTTTCCTTAACCTGCAAACCATATATTTGTCATTTGTTAAATAAAATCCATCAGGTTGTTCAATGTAAACTTCCTCTTCAAGATCACCATTCAGAAATGCACATTTAACATCCATTTGATATACTTTATAGTTCTTGTGTGTTGCAAATGCTAGAAATAGTCTAACTGCCTCAATTATAGCTACTGGTGCAAAGGTTTCATTGTAATCAATTCCCTCTTTCTACGAATATCCCTTACACACTAATATTGCTTTGTTTCTGATTACCTTACCATCTTCATTAAGTTTATTTCTGAATACCCATTTAGTTCCAATTACATTTTTGTTTTTAGGCCAGAGAACTAATGTCCATGTGTTATTCTTTTCAATTTGTTCCAATTCATCTTCGATAGCCTTAATCCAATGTTTATCTTCACATGCCTCAATAACTGATGCTGGTTCAATTTGAGAAATTAAACATGCCTCTTCATTTGCCAATCTTCCTCTTGTCATAACTCCTTGATACTTATTTCCAATTATCTGACTTTCAGAGTGATTCAATCTTACATACCTGGGTGTATTCACTTGTTGTTGTTCTTCAGTCACTGTGTAATTCTTAGATAATGCTGGTGTGACTGGATCAACATTTTGTACCAATGTACTCAATGTAGGTTCATTTGTGATTATCTCAACTTTGGGTTCAGAGTCCATAGACCTTGAATTACCTCTAAAATGTTCATCAATCTTCACATTTGCACTCTCAATGATTTTCTGCAATCTCTTATTAAAACATCTATATGCCTTGCTCTTAGATGAATAACCAAGAAATATTCCTTCATCACTTCTAGAATCAAATTTACCAATGTACTCATCTCTCCTAATGTAACATTTGCTTCCAAATATTTGAAATATTTAAGAGTAGGAGTATTACCAAACCATAGTTCATGAGGGGTCTTACCAGTTTCACCTTTGATGTGAACTCTGTTGAATGTGTAAACCATTGTATTCACTACTTCTCTCCAATACACATGAGGTAGGTTTGCTTTTGATATCATGCTTCTAGCTACATCTAGAATAGTTTTGTTCTTCTTTTCCACAACTCCATTCTGCTGGGGTCTCTGAGGTGCTGATAGTTGTCTTCTCATTCCATTCACTTCATAGAATGTATTAAATTCCTTAGATGTGAATTCACCTCCTTGATCTGATCTTAAACATTTGATTTTCTTACTGGTTTCATTCTCTACCATTACCTTGAATAGTTTCAATTTTCCAAAAGCTTCTGATTTCTCCCTAAGAAAAGTAACCCAACACATTCTAGAATAATCATCAATGATTAGCATAAAATATCTATCTCCTTGTAGACTTCTAGTTCTTGTCGGACCACATAAATTAGTATGAATTAAATCAAGAACATTATTGGATTTATCTGGAATACTCTTAAAAGTTGTTCTAACTTGCTTTCCAAATTGACATTCCTTACATACTAGATTGTGAGGTCTTACAATCTTAGGTAAATACCTTACTGCCTTAGCTGTACTGATCTTCACAATGCAGTCAAAATTTATATGACAAAGTCTCTTGTGCCATAACCAACTTTCATCAATATGTGCAATCAAGAATGGCTTCTCATTGTTATTCAAATGAAAGATATTACCTCTAGTCTGATTACCGGTTGCAATTTCCAAACCAGTTCTATTCATGATTTTGAATTTACCATTCTTAAATTGTAACTGAAATCCCTTTTCAACTAATTGACCAACACTCAAAAGATTATGCTTCAAACCTTCAACATAATAAACGTTGTCAGTATTGTGCTTACCATCAAAGGATATAGTGCCTTTTCCTCTGATAAAACAAGCTTTGTCATCTCCAAATCTTAATAGACCTCCATTGTATTCCTGAAAAGTTAAGAATTTACTTTTATCACCAGTCATATGATGTGAACATCCAGAATCAATTATCCATTCATCCTTTTCTTCTATTTTAGCTGTCAGGGCCTACTCTACCGATTGTACAGTAGGTGTTGGTTGATCTTTTGTTATTGCAACAAAAGCCCATCCATTGTCTGTCAGTTCCTCATTAGAATCATCAGTAACTCCTTCATCAGCATAGTAACATGATTTGTCTCTATTCTTCTTAAATTTGTATCTCTGATATTCAGGGTTAGGCTTATATGTTCTTTTAGCTTCTTCTCTTAATCTTGCATGTCTATCAGGACACCTAGATGCCATATGACCAATTTTATTGCAGTTAAAATATTTAAAAGGTGTTTTACCTTCATACTTACTTCCAACTGGACCTTTAGGCATTTTCCTTGCAAATAGTGCTTCAAGCTCTTCCAGTTCTTCATTTTCCCTTCTGATGTCTTCAAGTTCTCTTGCATAAAGTGCTTTCCAATCAGATTTCGATGATGATGATGATCATCATCATCATCATCATCATCATCATCATCATCATCATCATCATCATCATGATCATGATCATGATCATGATCATGATCATGATCATGATCATGCTTTGAAAGCTAAATATGTCTTAATTGTAGCAACAAGACCAAATTCTTCAAGTTCAAAAGCTGGAAGTTTTCCAACCAAAGTATCTCTAGATACTGATGTATTAGGCATTTTTCTCAATTCATTAATAGCAATTACTTACATTTTGTATGCCAGTAGCAATGCTCTTAAAAATTTAGAAACAATCTCATCTTCACTTAAGGATCCTCCACAACATTGTATACCCAAAAAAATTTCATTAATTCTTTCCATAAAAGAAGAAATTCTTTCATCTTCTTCCAGTTTTAGATTTTCATACCTAACTTAGAAGCATTCCAGTTTTGCAATTTTGACAGTGGTATCACCTTCATTCAATGTCTCCAATTTGTCCCAAATAGCTTTAGCAGTAGATCGATCTGATAAACCCATGATTTGCTAATCTGACAATGCACTCAAAAGTGCTTCTCTTGCTTTGCAATCATTCTCCTGATCTTTAGCCAAGTTTGGTGGATTAGGTTGACTCTGTGTAGGACCAACATAGCCATTCTTTGTAACATCCCATATGTCTCTTCCAATGCAATTTAGATGTGTTTCCATTGTGATCTTTCATATACCATAGTTAGTTCCATCAAGCTTCGGACTATCCTTCCTGAAGTAGTTAGTTGCCATAGAATCTCCTCAAGCTATTAAACTTCTGCAAAAAGAGGACTTAGCTCTGATATCAATTGTTAGGACCCGGAGGCAATTGAGGGGGGGGGGGGGTGAATCAGTTGTCTATTAATTTCAACCCAAATATAACTTAACCAAACTTAATGTCGGTTGATAATTTAACAGTTAATAACAGTACCGATAAAGTTTAAAGCATGAAACAGAAAGACAAATAACATCCACAACACATAACACATATTTGTACATGGAAACCTTGTAAGGGGAAAAAGCATGGTGGGAAACCATACCCACAATCAGATGACACTATTTTAGATAGTATGTGCATACAAATGGGGTCTGCACATGCAAAAAGGCCAACTGCCTAGAGCTCACTGCTCAATCACACTAACTACAATTGGATGGTTAAATCCAATGATAATGTACTGCTCAAAATAGCTTCTTCATATGCTGGATTCAGTAATGGTTAAGCTTTGATTGTCTTCTTCATACCTTCCTTGAATCTTCAAATGATGTCTGTGTGAGTAGCTTTGCTTATATTCGCATATACCTTATTACATTCCTCTACTACTTCCACATAATTTGACAAATGAGATCTTACATATATACCAAAACCTAAGACCAAATGTGTAGGTCATATTACAAATAATATTACAATTAAATCAATTACAAATGAACCAATATGTGATGCATCATGTCGGCTCAATGTATTTATAATAATAACCAATTAAAAAATCATCTCCATAGCGTGTCATGCTGATCTGGAATAGATAACGCTTGCCAATCCATAACCTAGATCAATTTGTCAGTAACAACAAATATGCAAACTCAATTAGACCAATATCCAAATCACCAAAACCAAGTGTCCAAACCATGTCTTCGACATAACCAAGTAATCCCCAGATGATAACAAGTCATCCTCAGTGTCGGTGAATAATATAACCTGTCGGTGAACCAGATACCAGTGACTGTGCATAAGTCACTGAACATGGTGGTGAACATAACCAAATATCTCTAGAAAGATAAGTGCTAATAAGTGTTGACAAGTGTTGAAATCAATGACAAAACCAATGCAACACATCCATAATACCAACACGGACTTGAAATCGCATGAAACTTGACATGATTACTCAGTAGTACTGCATCATTAAATTGGTCTTCATTCCATAATTTTTCAACCAATTTTTCAAGGGAGAATATTTACACCCTAAGCGTCACCAAGGAATACTGGGGCATGATTTTTCATTTTCTTTGAAACAGCGTCATTTTGACATTGTCTCAAAGAGGGGCAAATGTAGACACCTAAAAATGCCTCATTAATCACACACTAATTATGTGTCTTATTTATTAAGTAATTCTTTAATTCTTTAATTAATTTAATCTTCTTTCTTCTCAACTGACTTAATCATCACCTATCACATTACTAATTATTCAATTTCCACTTCTTAATCAATTCATCATTTAACCCTTTTTCAAATATTAATTAAATATTAATTATTTAATTCTTATTTCTTCTCAACTGACTCAATCATCACCTATCACATTACTAATTATTCAATTTCCACTTCTTAATCAATTCATCATTTAACCCTTTTTCAAATATTAATTAAATATTAATTATTTAATTAATTACGATTAATTCCCTTAATTAAATAATCTTTATTATTTAATCAATTCCATTTCTAATGATTAAATAATTTCATTTAAATTATTCAATTAATTAATTCATTCTTCCTATTCCCCAGATTCAAATTTCAACTCATTTCATCTAATTCCAATTTCGCAAAATTGAATTTGAATTTCATCTCATTTCAATAAATTTCATGTGCATTTCAACATTCGAAAATCAAAATTCAAATCCAAATAAACATGAAATTGAATTTCAATTCAAAAATCCTACAACACATGTTGAAAATCATGACTGATTGATAAATTGGTTAACTCAGTTAACTCTTCAATCTCCCCTTTTCACTCCCAATCACCTATTCTAACTAACTGATCTATTTTAGTCATTTCCCAATCAATTCAGTCTTCTTCCCAATCAATCCAGTTTAACTAGTCAATCTATTCAGTTAACTAGTCAATCGATTGAGTTATCTATCCAATCAATCCACTTAACAGATCAATCAAAATGAGTTAACTAATCAATCAAATCAGTTCAACTATCAATCAACACTTCAACTCAATTTCTTACCCAATCTGTCTCAAAAATCTATAAAAGAACAATCATTTTTCCATTTTTAAACAATCACAAACTTTGAATCTGTGTGCCATTTGCAAGTTACCAACATGATATCTAAGAGCCACCATACGACAAAGAAGAGAAGAACAATGGAAGCAGGATGAATGATAAAAAGTTTTAATTAGATCTATTTTGATTAAAATCTCTTATTAAGCTAAATTACTTTCATTGATTTATGTTTAGGATTGCTTTAATAGTTAAGGAATTCATGATTTTAAGCATGAAAACACTATTTATAATAGGTCTAGTTGTCTAAAAATAAGATAGGACCTATGGATAAATAGAAATTTTTTTTCTTTTAAATTTAAATTGGTCAAATCAAGTTTAATAAAAAATATCAAATATTGTTTGAAATAATATACATGCCAAAATTTGGCATGGGTTTGGTGAAGAGAATCTTTGGTTGTTGGAAGGTTGTTGGAGGTAGAAGACAAATTTAGACTAGTGACAATTCAAAAGAAGAATGCTAGACTGTGGTGGACAAATAGAAAAAAGAATTACAAAGTTGCCATTCAAGAATATTCTCCTTTTGGGTGTCCAAATTGGTGTTTTAATATGTTTGTTATTTACTTAGGCTTTGTCTTGTATTTGTGATTCATCTATCTTTTCATTTGAATAGGATAATGTTGTTTCCTTCAGAATTTGGTTAACCAATGGAGGTTAATATTCAAGGTTAATAAACTAGAGAAATTTGAGGGTCAAATGCAATGGTCCATAGGGTATCTAAGGGCAATCTCATTTAAAGATTGTATTTGTTCTAAAAGGCTTTCCAGTTGTTCTATTTCTTTAAATTTTATAGGTGTTTGTAGGATTGTGGAATGCATAGTTTAGGATTATGAGTTTTAGTTTGTATTTTTGTTTATTATAGCATTTATTATTATTTTTTGAGTGTTATTTAATTAAATTTTGTTGATAAGAATAAGTGTGAAGGGTTTGGAGAGTTTATTTAAAGTTACAATTGTTTCCTTATGCGTGTTAGCTCTTGATTTATGGTTTTGTTTGATGTAATTTTTAGCATTCTATGTTTGAATTCTAATGTGATGTTGGGTGTGAAGGCTTCAAGACTCCCCTTTCATCAAGTTGTGTTATTGTATGTTTGGTGAGCTTATTGGTATATAATATTTCTTCATTTTCATATTTTACAAGTTTTGAGATAGAAGTTAAAAGAGATCTTCTAATTCAATTTAAAATCACAACAATGGCTATTACATTCTAACTAATCCTAATGATAATTAAGTATATATAAAAGCTACTAGGTAAGTTTATTATCATTAAACTGTGAATTTTGTTGTTATTGGAGATATTTGTAGGTTTTCCCCCTTTTAGTGACTTGTTATTCTCAATTATTATCAAGTATTTGAAGAATATTTTATATTATATTATTCTTTGTGCAAGTTAATTCATTACGTATGCTTTGAAGCATAAGTTAGAAAAATATGATATTAATGTAATAGTGACTTCCTACTATAACCTCACTAACTATGACTTTAGTGAAGAACGCAACACCAACATAATTTTATTATTCTCATATACCCTTATCATTATAAAGATTTTAAAAAAATATTTGAAGATGAAAATTAATTTAAATAAACATAAATATTTAACAAAAAAATTAAAATATGAAAAGTTTAAAAAATTAATGTCTAATTTGTTTAAGTTATAGATGAGTTTTATTTCATTTATTTACTTTTTTTTTAATTAAATTTTATTAAAAAATAGATAGTCTATTTGATGTACTATTTTCATATAATTGAAATTTAATTCATTAATTATAACTTATATTTAGAAAATATATTTATCTATATTTATAATATTAAAAAGGGATAAAACATTTATGAATAAAATAATATTTTTCTTTTCCTAATATTTTAATACTCCTACTTTGATCTTCAATTTTAATAATATAAACTTTATTTTTAACCCTTATATATTTAGGTATGAAAGAAAATACATCAATTATTAATTATGAATCTTTTTTCTTGAAAAGATTTTTTTAAATAATTTTGAGGATGTAACAATAAAATATGACAAAATGAGAATTTTACAATTTATAAGAATGAATAACTCTTATTTAGATCTTCAATTTTAATGTCTAATTTATTTAAGTTATAGATGAGTTTTATTTCATTTATATAATTTTTAATCTAATGTTAATTACAAAATAAACAATCTATTTGATATATTGTTTTCATATTTAATTGAGATTTAGTTCATTAAATATTATATTTCTATATTTAAAATATAGAAATATAATATTTAATGAACTAAATTTCAATTAAATATGAGATTTATATGTTTAAAAATTATATTTCTATATTTAAAATAATTAAAAAGTGATGAAATATTTATGAATAAAATAATATTTTTGTTCTCCTAACATTTGAATACTTCTACTGTGATCTTCAATTTTAATACTATAAAATTTATTTTTAACCATTATATGTTTTAGAAAATTTTATTTCTTATATCAAAGTGGTATGAAAGTAAATACATCAATTATTAATTTTGAATCTATTTTTAAAAAAAATTAAATTAATTTTTAAAAAATATGTAAATAAAACCACTCCAAAACATTAAAATATAACAAAAATGAGAATTTTACAACTTATAAGAATGAGAAACACTTACTTTGATCTTCAATTTTAAACTTTATTTCTTATGTCAAAGTAAGTATTATGAAAGTAAATACATCAATTATTAATTTTGAATCTATTTTCATGAAAATATTTTTTAATAGATTTTTAAAAAGTATGTAGATCACTCCAAATGTCTTATTTATTTTTTTCTTGATCCATAAGGTGTTGGAGGTTACATGGGGGACCTCCTCCCCATTCAAAATATTCAACTTAGAAGCCACATAAGCCACGTAATCAACCCATGTTAATATAGATGTCACTTTGGAAGATTCAAACATGGATCTCCAACATGAGAACCTTATGGTCTTGCCATTAGAACAACCCAATTGACAAATGTCTTATTTGTTAAACTATTGGCACATACAATTTATTAGTTTAATAATATCAAGAATAATATAGTATGTTGTATGTTGGATATAGAATAATATTGTAGTTTTATTTTATTGTACTTTTTCAAAATCTAATAGAGTTAATGACAATTTTTGTTGTCATATTTTAAGTGGAATCATTTCGTTCAAGTGTTACTGCAATTCTAGTTGCCTGTTTCATATATTCTTCATTTTGTATGATGTTGGCTGTAAAGATCTCTGCATATCTATTGAAAATAGCGTCCACTACCTTTTCTCCAAAATGATATGAAATTAGACTCTCTAAAACTGCCCTCATTTGTTTAGAAAATAATTTTCCCTTCTCATTATCATCATATTTGTCCATACTACTACTACCAATGATAATTTCAAGTCCCACAATAGTAAAAGACCCTTCTTTGTGCACTTCACTTCTTAATTCATCTTCAGATACTTGATAAGCTGGCAAGTTGAAAGAATCTAATCTTTCCTCTTCTATAATTCCCTATAATGAAAACCAATGAACAACAAATTAAAAATTGACAATAAAATATTTCAAGCTAAAAATAAATGAACATATTTAATTATCAATTAGATTTTTTTAAAAAATATGATTTTCAATAAGAAGGAGGCACATTAATAGATGGAATAATTTGTAGTGTATACTTGTCCCATATAATTCTATTAAATAAACCTGAGAGACCAAATCCTTGATAGCGAACCCCAAATCTTCCCATGAGAAGGAGGCCCAAGTGTATTGCCTTTTGTCTGCACTTGGGCGGCTACCAAACACTAGAAACATTCGTCCTCCTTCCACCACCTCTTTTGCCCGTGCTCTTAAAAACATATTGAAATCTTTTTGATATTGTGCAAAGTAAGCATCTCCAACTTCTGGAGGCCCCTTCTCTGATATGAATATTCTCCCTTTGTTCCAACATTTGCTATTCTTATCTTCTATCTCGGGGGGTACCTATGCACATAAAATTCACACATTTAGTAAATCTATATAAGATAAAAAATCAAAACATCAAATTTTAGTTCTCTTAGATTTCTATATTAATTTGTCTTATTTTAAGATCATTTACTATTTATTCCAAAGAATCTATCATATCCCTTTGTTTCTAGGAGCTAGTTGAAATGAAATTATTCACAAGACCCACTATAAAAAAAGGCAAATACTTGTAACTATGTAGCACTTGTTTTAAGATCATTTACTATTTGTTCCAAATAATTTACCTCATCCCTTTGTTTTAAGAAGCTGGTTGAAACCAAATTATACACAAGAGCCACTACTGAAAGGACAAGTTCTTGTCACTACATAACACTTTAGGCAGCCTTAATCCACACACACTAAGCAACATATTAGTCTAGAGAATGTCAGTCAACTCTGAATATTTAACTCTTTCAAATTTAAAAGTGAAAGTTTAGTGTGTGTGATTAAACCGTTCTGTTTTGAGATCATTTAATAATTGTTCCAAAGATTTTATCTTATCCCTTTGTTTTTTACAACTCCTGAAATGAAATTATCCACAAGAATCACTCCTAAAAAGACAAATACTTGTGACTACGTAACATTTATTTTTAACATCATCTACTATTTCTTCCAAAGAATTAATCATATCAATCTGTTCATGTTAATATATAAAAGATAAGTAGATAAGGAGGTAAGCGCTAGTGGAGAGATAAGGGGTGCACATCATTGGAGTGATAAGGATTGAAGCGATATGTGGAGTGATAAGGAGTGACAAAGTGTGTATGGAAAAATATATAAGATGGCACAGAGGAGATATAAAGATATAAAAATGTCGAACAAATCTGAGGATGAGACCCCCTCAAAAATGTGGTCTCACTAGTTTATTGGTTTATAGCTCAAGTCAAAAAACTATTTGACTTCGGCCTTTTATAGAGAAAAAAATATATATATAAAAGATCTGGATGACACGAAATTACCCGAGAGAGCCAATGTAGGCTGTTAGAAGAATGGATGAAATGGAGACTTCGAGATGGAAATAGTCGGTTGTGGAAGGAGCCCGGAACGCCCGCCACCAAATAAGATCTTTCCGCAGGCGGGGCAGCCAATAAAAGTTTGAAAAGTGCATTGAAATCAGTCGATGGAAGGTCGTTGTACAAGATCTGAAACTCAGGAACCCTAATTCCTTTGTGGGCATATTTTTCCCCGATTTCTGAAGTGATTATTTGTGTGACAAACAGTGTATTGGGCCCTGAAGAACAACCCAGATCTGCAATACACAGCGTGTCACACTCAAATGTGGTCTCCCAACTTCTAATGCTCTCTTCTAGCGATGGTTTTGCTTTCAATAATACGTTCTTCTGCATTAAAGAACAGATCGAATTGGGTGAGTCATAGATAACATGAGAGAGAGAAAAAAATGGGTTTGGAGTAGAGAAAAAAGATATCAAACCTGCAAGAAACTGGAATTTTGAGCATAGCTGGAGTCTCCATCGCCTGCATTCATCGAAAAGACCTTCTCCATCTTTTGTTTGGCTTATGAACGCTGGATTAGAACAAGCTGATATAAGAAGAAATGGTATGAGATGTTCAAACTTGTGGTTTTCCAAAACAATTAGAACAAATGAGATGAGAACTAGTTAATATAAGAACAAATGAGATCAGATGGTCAAACATTTGGCTTTCCTAAACAAATTTATTTTGGCTCTATCTTTCAAGAGTTTGTATTGATTTTGAACTGTAATTCATCATCCGATGCGTCGTCCGTGATGAAATAAAAGGTGTTTTAGTCTAAGACGCACCCGTGATTGGATATAGTCTAGAATCTTGAAGAGAAAATGGAAGGCATAGCGTCACATCACAAGAAATTTGGTGTAAAGATGATATATGTATTCATTAAAGGTGTTTTAGTCTAAGACGCACCCGTGAAGAATCTTGAAGAGAAAATGGAAGGCATAGGTCACATCATAAGAAATTGGGTGTAAAGATGATATATGTACTATTTTTTGTATTTATTGAATGTTTGATTATTCAAAAAGTATTTTTTTTATATGTTTGATATACAATAGAAGGACTATCGAATGTTTTAGGGCTAGTCGTAAATCCCACACATTAAGCAACATATTAAGCTTAGAGGGTGTTAGTCCATTCTGAGTGTTTAACACTTTTCAGTCTAGAAGTGTATTCTTAGTGTGACGAAACATGTTAAGCCTAGAAAATGTTAGTCAACTCTAAGTATTTATCACTTTTAAGCCTAGAAATAGTTGCTTAGTGTGTGTGATTGAAGTCATTCCATATTTTATGTATTGTTGAGAATATTATAATTTAATTTTTATAAGTTATGTTTTATTTTAGCTGTTTTTATATATTTGTTGGCTATAAATGTAATGTCTTAAGAGTGAATTTATTATATTAATGATTGGTAAATAGGTTAATAATTCTTTTGTATTACAATTGCAACAAATGCATATTGCAAAGTATAGTCATATAGTATGATGTAATTTTAAACATAATAATATCAAAATCAATACATAAGGTGAAACTATCTAATATAAGACCACACAAGTTTTACCAATCCAAATAGAAAATTAAATCAACAAGAAGACTAACACAATCATGAGACAACCTAGACATGATGAAATATAGTGACGATAGAGTCACTCTTATATTAAAAATAAAGATCAAGACCCTAAATTCTTGACATAACAAAAAAGAAAGATTATAAAAGAACAATTACAAGGACATAAAAAATGTATTATAAGCCTACAAACATCTTTTGATTTCAACTTAAGTATAAAAGAATACTCACTTACATCTAATCAATGAATCTACAACAGCTATGCATTCTTGAAAACTTTCTATAAGTGGTTGGTCACAAGTGAGAGATGATATCTCTCATAGGTCTCATTACACCAACTAAACACACCATGAGTTGGAAAAAGGAATGTAAAAACATGAAATTGCAAAAAATCTAAGATGACTAGAGAGAATAATATAGACCCTAATGTTTAACTCTCTTTTAGGATATTTTAGAAAAAAAACTACTACTACTATTACTACTCATTTTTGCATGATTACCATTTTTACTAGAGACATCATCTTCACTTTTGAGTAGGATTGCACCTTGGAATTTTACAATCATTACTAATGGAAACATAGATGATAATGAATAAGGAGCAAACCTCATTTATGTAACTAGGGCTCACTTGACTTCAAAGCCATTTTCAAGAAAGGTTTAAGGTTCCAAAAAGGGTTATAAATCTTAATCCACATCTAGGAATAAGGTTGAAATAATTTAACATACCAAAGAAAAATGACCAAATCACACATGTTACCTAGCAACACAAGATAACTGAAAAATTCTATGTAAACAAGATTGTACAAAAATACCCTTCACCACTAAATTAAATCTACAACTAAGCTTTAGAATCAATACATAAAATTCCATTTATCTACATTTTCAAAATCAAGAATTAATGTTCTCTACTTACAAAGTTACAAGCCTAATTTACCATGTGACAATAACATAGCTAAGAGAATATCAAGTTCTATGTAACATAGGCATGCAAGACTATAAATTTATTTTATTCCATTAATAACTTTATATTTAGTGATGAAATCAATTGATTTATTTTCTTCTAATTAAGAGTAAATTTAATTTTTCAATGCATGAGAAAATTGCTTTAAAAACTGCAACAATGACCTACCATTTATTCATAATTATCCAAGTTTAAGAGCTAGGTGGATAAAAATCACACACATTTATCTTATTTGCATATTTAGGCCTTACTTTGGACATCATAGATAATTGATTTAAGTGATCTTCAATTGGATCCCCTTATTTCAAAATTTAACAAAGTAATTTTTTCTTCATCTACTATGATTCTATCATATGTTGAAAGTTTCAAAATATAATTAAATTCTACACATGAGGTGATTTTTCTCATTTCTTATTGATTCTATAAAATTGCAAACTGTTAGTGAATATAGAGAATTTTTTTGCCATTCCAATATCTAGTTTTATTGTCTAATTTTGCTTACATGTTCACAAAAATTTGTTGGGCCCTTCCTTCCATTTTTCGACATTACCCATCTTTACAAGACCCTAATAGGTATCTATATATTCTTCCATCATCTCAATCCCTTGTTCACTTCTACAAACATTTTTTGCATTCTCCTCTACTACAATTTTTTGGTCTTTTGAAGTGGATATGGAATTTTTTCTCCGTTTCATGAACTTACACATTCTGGAATTCTACATTATTTCCTCACATATTCCCATCTCCATAATATATATTTTTACACCATCTTTAAAATGGTATTTGTGTCCTCCTTTTGTTTTTCTTATCCTAACCTCCTTTTTCATTCTACTCCCATTTCCAACATTACTTCTAGTTCTCTTTTGTGGAATTTTGTCTTGCTACTAGACATTTAACTTTACCATAGTCCCATTTCCTCTTCCACCAGGTTTATTTTCACTACTCTCACTTCCCCTTTAAAATATTCCCTAATGTATCTATAAATTTGAACCTTCATTCCAACTTCCAAATCCTACCTACACTTCCACATTTAATTATTTTAAAGGTCTCTAAAGCCTTTTTCTACTTGTTTCTTCTTATGTAAAATTTAACCTAATATTTGATATTCTTCCTTTCATTCATACATCCTTTGGTAATGTGCATGAACATATAAAATCTTACCATGCTTTTTCACATCCATTTTGTCAATTGCTTTCGCTTTGTTGATAGAGTTTTGTGGGACTTCTAACTATTCTTCTAATATCTAGTTTTAATGTCTAGTCATGCATAAAAAACCCATATCTCCTATTCATGCATATTACTCCATTTCTACCACTTCCTTAGACTTCCAAAAATGGTAACAAGTGATCCTTCTCTCAATTTTCACACTTCTGACAAGTTCTACAAAATTTCAAAGCATTGGCAAGAAAAGTAACAAAGGTTTTCAAGGTCCAAAAACCTATCAAAATGCCAATAAGGTTCCATACAAACTTGAACTTCTAACTTAGATATTATCAACTTAAAGTGTCAATGAATTTGCAACTACACAAACTCACTAATATGATAACAAAATTTTATATAATATCATATATTTCCAATGAGATATGGAAAATACCCTTGATCATTTACAAACATAAATTTTAATGAGTTCACAAATTCACAAAATTATCAAAATCTTGATGAAGGTTTTGGTTTGGTGATAATAATTGAAACATCACCAAGTTCTAAAGTGGTCAAAATATTTAAAAAATTTCAAATTCATTAGTATTTTTTTTTTAACTTCCTAAAATACTAGTAGAGATTCATGTGGCTCTAAATTTTCAAAATTCATTCCTTCCACCCATTTTGTAGAATTTTAAATTGCTTTATATCTTTATTTATAATGTTTAATTTTAATGAAATATTCTATGAGGAAATTCTACATGTCCCTTCTCACCTCTAGTTCCTAATTAGATTTTTTTGTTTCTTCTAGATGGAACCCACCACCTCATCAGATCATCCAAAAAATTTCATTAAAGTTGGACTTGACTCCTACAATTATAGAATTGGTCATTCCTACCCAAATAACCTTGTTTATTCCAAGGGTGTGAATCCAATTTCAAAATAAATGATTGACGATAAGTTGATAACGAATGAAATGCTACTATGAATGCGGTGGTTGAATTTTATAATGTATATTATATCTAAATTATCTCCAATCTACCATTTGACTAAATATAATAGAATTTCAAGTTTTTCACAAGTGAAATTAATGATATTTGGTTCCCAATAAAATTCCTATAGGGATATAGTTAGCAAAAAGATGATATAAATATCAATTCATTTTTTGTAGCAATGGTTAGTCATTTCTTCATTTCCACATGACTGTAAGCATAGAGGAACCTCTAGTGTTTGAAATTTTATATTTTTTAGTCACCTATCAACCAACTCATCTCATAAATAATGAGGGGATAATTATTTTAAGGTAGATATATATAATTGAATGTCACCTTTGTCACTCATAGATATTCAAGTGGACTTCTTTCAGAAAAAAAGTGAGATGTTATTTCTAGCCTAGGTTTACCCCTTACTAATTTTTTTTTGTGTGAATATAATAATAATTTAATAAATAATATAGAGTTCTAAATAATTATTTCTAATGGTCCTTTCAATATTGCATATACATTTTTGGATTTTGGAAAGGGATTATTAAGTTTGTTTAGTTTCCTAATATTAGTTTTTAAAATTTCTATCCCTTGTTTCTTCAAGTAAACCATAAATTCATATTAGACAAAAAACATCAATCCTAAAAATTATAATCCTCCATAATATTAAAATCAAAAATATCTTTAGCTAATAGTTTAGGAGTAGGAAGTTAGTGTTGGAATACTAGGATCATTGAGAGGGATGGAGTGAATCAATGATCAATATATAAAAAAGAAGACTCTTAATCAATAAAAACTTTAACACAAAGATATTAACATTTGCAACAGATCATACGACAACATCAACAACATTGGATAATACAATCAAGAGATTCAAGACATAAATTTAGCACCATGACACCAATATTTGAGTGGAAAACCCTTAAAGGGTGAAAACCCACTATGAACAAGTTTATATTAGGCCTCATTGGCAAAATTCACCGGTTACAAATTAGGAGCACCAACTCCAAGCCTCGCTAGCTAAATTTAGGACACCTATCCTAGGAGCACCAACCCCTTGTAATTTTAGGAGCACCAACTCAAAAGTGAAGAAGCACCCACTTCTTACCACTCCTTACACATTTATAAAATCCACATCTCAAAGGATTACTCTGTTTCCATACAAAACATCTGATAGACTATAATTCTTCAACTTATTTACATTCAAAACTATCTTCAAAATCTAGCCTTTGTTCTGCAACTTTTCATAATGACAAACTGCCCTTCAAGAATGCTTTATAATCACTATTTTGTTACAAAGTCTTTACCTTCATTAAAAGCTTTGTAATTAATCAAAAACATGTCAAAGTGTATAGTATCATCAAACCCTTACTAGTGTTATGAAACCCTCACTCACTGCATCAAATAATGAAATCAATCAGAAGTGATATTGATAATAATAACTTATAAAAATTACTTCACTTCTAGTCATATTAATTGATTTAACATCTTCTAATCCTCTTTTAACTCCTCTGGGTTTCATAATCAATGTTTGCAATAGTATTTTAGAAATCATTATTTCTAATGTTCCTTTCAATATTGCATATACATTTTGATGTGCATTGCTCCGCATTGTAATATCTTGATCTATGGATTTGGAGGAATGTTTGGGACATTGGTGTGCATTTTCAATTCATGTGGTTTGTGTTTTGGATCTCTCCAAGTTATTTTTCAAGGTTGACAGTTTTTGGAGTTAGTGTTCTTGAGGTTCGATATGATTATGTTGCTGATTATAGTAATTTGTGTTGATGCGGATGTTGTGGTGGTAATTCATGATGTTTGTGGATGTTTTAGGATCATGTTCATTTTGTGTTGGTGGTCCACATTGATCATTGAGCTCGTAAATGGTGATTTTGTTTGGTGTGTTAGTGTTTTTCATGTTTTTGGCCAACCAAATGTTGGTAACATGTTCCGGATGTTCAATGCATAATTTTTGGAGGTATAGCATGTTTGAGGTGATAATTTGGGTCCATGCTATGTATTAGCTGACATTGTTTTAGTCTGCATGTGATAATTTGTATCTGATCAATAGCTATATCATTGTAATTATTTTATGTGTTGAGATGCCTTGTTGATCTTTCCAAGGTTGATGTCATGTATAAATAAATGTAATATCTTTGTATTTGAGTGTGTTTTGGATGAGAGAGTGAGTATATGTGTGAATAATGTATCGATCTTTTAGAATCAGAGAAGAAGTGTTAAGAAGAAGAAGAAGAAAAAGTTGTTATGTGCCTAACTGGAACTATAATCAAGCATTAAGGAGATGTTATTATCCATTTCATTACTATCGGATGTGATGTGAATCTATTTGTAAGGTAGTGAGCCTTCCCTCGGTTGTAGCCCTCTTTGTTTTTGAGCAGTGAGCTCTAGGAAGTATTCCTGAATGCATGTGCATTCCCCATTGTAATATTATATACTTCTAACAGAGTATATTGATATTGTGGATGTGTTCCCACCGTGGTTTTTCTCTTGATCAGGTTTTCCACATCAAAAATCTTGGTGTTATGTGTGCTCTTGATGTGTTGTTGATTTATGCTTTCATGCTTAATTATCTGATCTAAGAATAATTTTAAGTTGTGTGATTTTTTGCGACAACTGATTCACCCCCCCCCTCTCCATTGTCTTCCTTATTTCCATCAATTGGTATTAGAGTAGGTTCCTTCAAAGAAGCTTAACCACTTGAGATGATTCGGGATGGCATCTTACAAGAAGGACAGTCTGAGATTTCATGATACTAACTACTCTCTTTGGAAGAGTCGCATGGAGTGTCATCTGAGAAGCATTGGTGAATCTTACTGGACTATTACCAAAAACAAGTATACCATTCCTGCAAATGGTCCAGATGAGATAAAGGAAGCATTGCTAAGTGTTGTAATACCCTAAAAATGGTCATCTAAACCATGAGCCCTTAATCTCGACAACGTCACCAAGGTCCTAACCAAAGGCAATTAAATAAATCTTGAGCACACAATTAATTCTTTAAACATTAAATGTCACATGGAAAAATTAATCACTCAATATTTATATTTAATTAATTAAATCATTCCAAGTAAATCATTTTAAACAGTTATCTTATTTATTTTATTAAATATCTTTTGCATATTTAATTAAATAAATTATTTTGCCATTAAATCATTTTGAGGAATTAATTTTAATTAAAAAAAAAATCAATTGAGCACAAATCTTCAAAAATGGAAATAAATCAAAAAAAAGGAATTAATTGGCCAAGAAAGAATTAAAAATTGAGAAAAGAAATCAATTGGAGATAATCTTGAAAAAACAAATTAAAAATTGATAAATAATCTCAGAGAAAGCAATTAAAACAATTAAATATTAAAATTGAATGAAATAGAGAATAAATCAGTTTTTTCCTGATTTAATCTTAATTTTAGTTCAATTTCCTTTAAAACTAAGAAAAGCATCCAATCACATCAATTCACCTAGATTGTGCTTCCTCTTGGAAAGTCTTAACCACTCGTCATCATTTGATCTTAGCCATTGGTTTCTTTCTGAATTTTCTATAAATTTAGGGCTCATCTCTCATTCAAAGGAGGCTGGAGAATATATCATTATTATATTGGTTTTACTCTAGACTCATTGATATATTGCATGTTAATTATTTCATATTGATTAAATCATTTAGATTAATATTGCTTAAATCTTGTTAGATCAATATTGCATCCATCTAGCATTCATCATGCTCATATATATTAAAATCCTTCGTCTTGATGTTGTCCAGTCACTGGTATTGCTAAATAATCTGAGAGCAATCTTATACTCGCATCTTTTAGAAGGCAATGGGTCGATTTGTTATGGTTTATTATTCATTGATTATATCTAATTAACCATGCATGTAATGACTTGATTGAAGTGTTGTGTATAGCAGATATAGATACAAGTCCACTTTTCACACACAAATTTTTGGCACCCACCGTGAGGCCGAAAACTACTTTTTCGGCCTCAAAATCATTTTTTTTATCCTATAGGTTTTGTCCGTACAACCTCTGCGAAATATTGTACGAGTAGTTTCATTACATCATACGACATTATATTGACACCTGCAATTTATCGTACGAAGCAAGATCATATCCACTAAATTGTCGTACGAATTAGGATTGTCATTCGTACGACATACTGATTCTTTTATACTCTATCATTCTGTGCTAATTCTTAACTCGTACGACATTACTGCTTGTTCTATCTTTTGTCATTCTATGCTGCTTTATAACTCGTATGAGAAAAGATTTATGTCGTTCTACTTTATGAAGATTATCGTACGATTTTTCTGACAGATTAAAAACAGACTACCTTTCAGGATTTTTTTTTGGATTAAATTTTGATTATGCTAACACTAACCCTGAACTATTTTCTATCTGCCTGATATTTTCATAGCCTAACTAGTTTCTTGCAGGACATTTGTTAAAGAATTTATCAATCAAGCATACGCCTGTCAAAGAAAAAAAAAAAACATGACTACTGATGCATTATTTTTTTGTAGGTTGCCTAAGGAGAAATCAATCAAACATTGTGTATTTGTTAATTTTTTTAGGCACTTAACTTGCTATCTGGGTAAATGAACAAATCTGCCTTTTGTGTCTTTTTTTAGAAAATTCTGAGAGGTATGAGAGTATGCTCTTGTCTTTCTAAGACAATCAAAAATCTAGACCCTTGAGGCTTTTTCTTTGTTTGAGATTTGTACATCTTTAGCAGCCCTGCCCTCCCAAGGAGCTAATAACTCTATAGCCTTTATGGCCAGTGAGAGGGGAACGACCTAAGTGGGAATGGCTAAATGCCAAGTACTCCAACCCACTATAAAATAAACGTGATTTGATGAAAATCAAGTCAATGGCAGTGCTAGGGAATGGCTCTCCTCAGTACCTTTGAGTATATTAAACCTTGGTTTTCAAGGCTGGGAGACCTCTTAATTGAGTTTATACCTCGACGCGTCGAACGGAACCCTTACTAGATCCGATAAAAAATAGAAGCTACCCAATTCACCTCCGAAAGGTTGATAATCTTTGTGCAAGAGAGATAGTAACTCTCCCAAGACACTTGCCATATCGTGCCCCCATTAGCATTTGGAGTCAGCTAATACGGCGTTGAAAATCCATTGCATGAGACTCAGCGGACGTATTTTTATTAGCTATTGGGTGTGTACCTAAGTCAGCAAGCAAAGGTTTTCTTCTCTAAGCCAACTTCCATAGGGTTTGCATGCTGTGATTGGAGTTATTATTCATACTGTGTGTTTTCTGTACTTTCATCCCTCAAACTGAAACTAGAATACTAAAACTGGAGAACACAAATCAACAAACTCAGTGATCAAAACTCTGTTCGTGTCACAAACTAGTCTATCCTAGTTAGAAATCAGTCTACCTCGGAATTGGTCATGTTCAGTTGCCTTATCCAGTCATTGAAAAACCTAGAATTTTTAGTCTCTGATCTATGAACAGTCGTACGAGTCTTTTGAATTGTCATCCTGCACCAAATCTTGTGTCATATGAGTATACTATATTGTCGTCCTGAGCCCAATCCTCTATCGTATGAGACTCAGTAGTCTGTCATCCTGAGCCATGTCTTGTGTCGTATGAGACAGAACTGAACAGAATCATTTGTCATCCGAGACCTACCCATTTGTCGTATGGTACTAGGCAGCAACTCGTACGAAATAGAACTGTTGTCATCCTGCACCTGTTATACTGTCATACAGTTCCAAAAATATAGTCGTACAAGTCTTTGATTCTATCAGTCGAGAATAGTCAAAACCTATCCAAAACAGTTTACAACGAGCCCAAAACTGGTTATCATCTTCCTAAGCATAAAACAACCTTGATAGTGTACCTCTGCAGTTGTGTTGCATGATTTTATCAATCATTTCTCAACTATTTAAAATGAACATTTTATCAAACCTAATTCAATTTGGATAACGTCTTACATAGGATAGATCGTTCCTAAAACTAGACCAGATCTTAAGTTACTTCTCTTAATTACTACATTAAACGAAATACTAGCTACAATTTGATCTTGACTTCTGCAACACATCCCGCTCTCGGTCCTGTTGGTTACAAAATGCCTGTTCAAACCAGAAACTCTCGCAGCAAAAGAGACAAAGAAAAAGAGACACCCTTTTCGACCAACGACAATCCATTTTACAAAGAAAATCCTTTTTACAATAAACCGTCCTCGTCACAGATACCGTCCTCATCACAGATACCGTCCTCATCACAGATACCAGTTTACGATATACCAATCTTTGGTCAGTCCTTATCTCCCACCATGTCTAGAGAAAGGAAAGAAAGAGAAGCCAGTAAACGAAACACTCACAAAGATTTCAGCAATCATGCCACTGACAGCGATTCATCAACTAAATCTGAGCTTCCTGAACCTCCTGAAGATGAATTACATAGATGTCAGAATGATAAAGAATTTCGGAAAATAATGAAGGTCATCATGGCTAGGGAAAAAGAAGACTATTTCCTAGAATTAGCAAAACAAGGTGCGAAACTCCCTACTAGTTATAATGTGGAGACCCTCGTTGCTAAAGATGAAGATACACCATGGGGAAAAATGAGAAAACAGATGCAAGCATTACAAACTACAATCACGATAATAGAAAACAAAGATAAAATGCCAAAACAATATTCTCTGGACACAATATGCCCATTCCCATTTGACAAAAAACTTTACATGTCTCCATTTCCTTCACGAGTTGAGATCCCAAAATTTGACAAGTATGATGGTACCTCAGATCCTCAAGATCATGTCAAAGAGTTTTGTGTCGCTTGTATGGAGTTTATGCATGATCAAACATACCTCATGCACCTTTTCCCAAGGAGTTTAGGGGGTCAAGCAATGGAATGGTTCGCAAGCCTACCCAAAGGAATAAAAACATTTGAAGAACTAATCCAACTATTTTTACAACAATACTCATACAACATTCATCACCCAGTCACCATGATAGATCTTTTCAATACCAGACAAAAGACAAGAGAACCCTTTCTCACTTTCCTCCAACGATGGAGAAAGATGTTCTCTAGATATTCACAAACTATCCTAGATCTTGAGAAAATGGATATCTTCATCAACAACTTAGTCCCTGAATTGAAATACAGTGTCCAGATGCAAGTACACCATTCATTCAACAAAATGGTAGATAACGCCCTCAGAATGGAAGACGTACTTATCAAAAGGGGAGATATATTACTTTGGAAAGAAACATCGCAAGGTTCTAGCTCTAAAGAAAAGAGTAAATACTAGAAATATGGTAAAGACAACAACAAGAATGTTGTTAGTGATGGAGTGGTAGATAATGTTCAAGCAAAAACAAAATCCACAATATTTAACTTGGCCAGTGGCACACAAGCACTCAAGGCAGCTAAAACTACAACAGAGAATCTCCCAAAGAAAACAAGATAGTGGTTTAAAGACAAACCTTGGGTCTCAAAGCCTAAGCGTGAGTTTACTCCTCTAGATGAGTCATATGAATCGGCTTTTAAAACTTTATTGGCAAATAATTTAATAACATTGATAGACAAATCCCGACCATATGACCAAGAAATTAGACCCAAATGGTGGAGAGAAAATGAGTACTCTGACTACCATCAGAACAAGGGACATAACATAAACCACTGCATGAAACTCCGACATGAAATCCAAGATCTCATTGATGTAGGAAAGATCGTTGTTGCAAATCATGCAACTAATGCTAATCATAAGGCCTTTAAAGATCCCTTACCCACGTATGAACAAGGAGATTCCTCAAAATCCAAAGGAGGAGCTAGAGTCAATTATACCTATAGTAGCAACGATAACGTGATCAACATGATTGAATCTATTCACACTGAACATTGCAATGTGATTATAGTCCAAGATCACCAAACTCAAGCACAAAATGCTAATGTTGTGACTCGCGCTCAAAGGAAAATTACACTCCCAGGAGCTAATTCCTCAACGTTCAATCAAACAACATCAAATCTACCAAATAGACAAACAAACACAATCACGGCCAAATCAAAACAACTGGCTTCATCATCTTCTTCTAGTTATAGTATTGTCGAACAATTGAAGAGAACCAATGCTCAAATCTCCATTTTGGAATTGCTTAAGATATCTTCTGCGCATAGAGAGGTCTTGGACAAGGCTCTTCTTACCACCAATGTCCCTAAAGATTTGGACGTAGATCGGTTTCAATCTATGGTAGGTCACTTGACTTCACCTCATTATCTCACATTCTTTGAAGAAGATGATAATTCACTAAGTCACCCACATAACCAGCCATTGCACATTGAAGCCATGATCCATAAACACCATGCTAAACGTGTTTTGATAGATGGAGGCGCTAGGTTGAATATTTGTAATTACAGTCTATTAACATGGCTGGGATTCTCTGAAAAATGTTATTGATCCAACAAAGAAGATAAAAATCAAGGCTTATGATGAAGAGGAAATAACTTCTAAGGGACTGGTATCATTACCAATTAGAGTAGGACCTGTGGAGAGAGATGTCATTTTTCAAGTCCTGGATCTTCACCTTTCATACAAAATCTTACTGGGTAGGCCATGGATTCATGAAATGAAAGCAGTACCATCTATGTATCATCAATGCCTGAAGTTTCCCTATAATGGAGTTGAAGTCAGTATTCCTGCCGATACAAGCTATACCTGCAATGCATTAACACAGGGTGCTGATGCTTTTGTTCCTAATAATAGAGCAGCTTCTACAGCTAAGAATTCAGAATCTTTGTTGAAAGATTTGCAAAAGAAACTGAGAATCACAAACACTGGCATGGATGGTTACAAGATAGAGCCTATACTCTCACTAACATCTCTTCCTCCATCACCAAGATAGTCGGGAAAACCATCAGAGGGCATGAGGCCACAAACTTCAACTCCAAAATTCATTTATGATGGCACCTTTATACAGTCCTTTACTTCTCTTGTAGGTGAAATAGAAGGGGATGATGTCCTTAAATCGCTCTTCAAAGAAGACAGTGCAGATAAAGAAATACAACATTGTGAGATTTCTCCAACACAATATGGTCCAGGCTATAAGATGCTTCAATGCATGGGATATTCAAGTACTGGTCCTCTTGGCAAATGTCAAAAAGGTATTGTTGAACCTATTCAGTTACAAACTAAGTCAACCAATGATAAAGCTGGACTGGGATATGATCCAAGAAAGTCATCAGATCAGAAGCACACATCTCACCATCAATGTAAGTGGAAGAAAAAGTTACTAACTCTAACAACACAAGAAATTAATACTCAACAAACTCAGGAGGAATGTGATGGTGAACAAAAAGAATTGCCCACCTAGGGAGAGGAAACAGATAGTAATCAAGTTCCAGTTATATCAACTATGATACCACATGAAGTAGATGCCCCAGAGGACATGAGAGATGAAATATACAGAATCAAAGAATTGTTTGCACCACTGAATATTCTGATCACATATACTGGTGGACAACAAGTAGATGACTCAGAAACTGATTCAAATGAGTATGAGTGGGGTCCAGATCACATCTCAGATACATCTACTATAGAAACACTTGAATAACTCAGGGATACCATAGATGATGCACAAGAGCTGATACGCCTAAGAATGCAAAAGGAAAAAGAAGAAATCAGATTAAAACAACAAGAAGACTATGACCGACAGCTGAAGAAAGAAAGGACACAAGCAAGTCCTTCACCTACCAATCCTCCTAATGAGATAGAAAAAATCAAGTATGGAACCACACAAGAAGAACTAGAAGCTAGAGCAAGAGAACTAGTCATCAGTCCAGAAGAAGCTGAATGGAACAGACGACAGGGGTTAACAGAACCCTCAAAGTCATGTCCACAAGTGTGTCAAATGCAAGCAATCAATGAACCAAATCACGAAGGAACTTGTAGTACCAAAGATGTGGGTGTTGATACTATATATGCCTTCACTAAACCACTTGAAGATGAGTCAACAACTTCATCCTATGACTCTGATGACTAAAACAGGAGCTCTATCTATGACAATAACTATTCAACAATGCATTATGACTACTCTGTCATGAATGATGAGATACTGTCTACTATTATACCATGATATGTAGCCCAGTCTGAAGTAGGTGATGACACTAGAAGTAGGTCGGTTGAATTAGGTCCAATAAATACTAACATGAATGATGATAATCGTGTCGTAACTCTTCCTGGTCTCGAGACGCATACACAAGGTAGTCTTCTAGAACTCGACTGGTTGGTCCGAAGTCATCATGATATTACTATGAACTCCCTTGAGCCTGTTCCAACCTTATCCTTAATACATCCAGAACTGATTGATTGCACCCTATATAACCAACCCTTGAATGTACCTACTTTTACCAATGACTATACACTAGCCTTCTATCTCAATGCAGTTGAACACATGTACTCTTCCACTAGCAAACAGAATGAAAACATGACTAAAGTGGATATCAAGTATCTTAGTTGCAAAAACAAGAAAAATAAGAATAAAAGATCTGATGGCGAAAACCACATTGTGGCGGTGTCAAACTCTAAAAAAGAGAAAATAAAGGACGAACCTAAGGGTGAAAACCTCTCTGAGGCGCCTGAAGGTGAGATACTTGATATACTGCCGAGTCACTTCTAGGAGAGATCTTCCATATTGATTAAGCCAACTTAGCCAATGAACATTGGGAGTCAAGAGATACCACATATCATTCATTTAGCTCAATCACTGTTAGCAGAAGAGTTAAAAGATTTCAGCAATCTGTTTTTAGAAAAGAAGATCAACTTTGCATGGACATACTCAGATATGCCAGGACTAGATCCTGATCTCATCATGCATCATCTCTCTATTATGCTAGGAGTTAAACTAGTCAAACAAAAACTCTGAAAGATGCATCCTCATGTGGCACTACTAGTCAAGGTTGAACTAGAGAAATTGCTAAAAGCTGGATTTATCAGAGCTATAGACTACACAGAATGGATATCCAACATAGTACCTATATCAAAAGCCGACAAATCTATTAGAGTTTGCACAGATTTTAGGGATCTCAACAAGGCATGTCCAAAAGATGATTTTCCATTGCCCAAAATTGACATGATAGTAGATATGACTGTTGGATATGAGATGTATTCATTAATGGATGGATTCTCTAGTTACAATCAGATCAAGATAGCGTTTGAAGATCAAGAGAAGACAGTTTTCACATGTGCATGGGGAACCTTCTACTGGAATGTTATGTCATTTGGTCTAAAGAACGTAGGAGCAACTTACCAAAGAGTAGTAACCACTATTTTCCATGATATGATGCATAAAAACATGGAAGATTATGTTGATGACACCCTGGTAAAAACTATGAAGAGCTCTACACACATTCAAGAGCTAGGCCTCATATTAGATCGAATGGAAAGATTCAAGCTCCGCTTAAATCCAAAGAAATGTGCATTTGGGGTAACATCAGGAAAATTGCTTGGGTACATAATATCTAGAAAAGGAATTGAGGTTAACCCTGAAAAGGTCCAAGCTATAATGGAAATGCCACCACTAAAGAATATCAGTCAGATGAGAAGTCTACAAGGTCGTCTTCAGTCCATAAGGCATTTTATATCTCAACTAGCTGACAAAGCTCAACCCTTCACGGAGGTATTAAGGAAAGGGATTCAATACAACTGGGATGAAGATTGTGAATGACATTTACAACAAATCAAAGAATATCTTTCTAATCCACCCATATTAATGCCACTGATTCAAGGTAAGCAACTGATCCTGTACATATCAGCTACGGATACTTCATTGGGGGTACTTCTGGCACAATAGGATGATAATAAAAAGGAATGAGCTATCTATTACATCAGTAGAACATTGGTGTCATATGAAATAAACTATACTATAATAGAGAAAGCATGCTTAGCTTTGGTCTTTGCATCACAAAAATTAAGGCATTATATGTTGGCACACTCTATTAAGCTGGTAGCCAAGATTGATCCACTCAAGTATCTTCTCAATAAAGCAACGCTTATAGGAAGACTGGCCAAATGGGTCATGGTCCTTATAGAATTTGACATTGAATATGTGGAACGTACAGCCATCAAAGGACAGGTTATTACAGACCAACTTGCCAAAGCTCCACTGGAAGATGATCAACCTCTGCATATAGATTTCCCAGATGAATCAATCATGCACCTTACTGAACAATCATGGAAGATGTTCTTTGATGGGTCTTTCACTCAACATGGTTCTGGTGCCAGGATACTATTTATTACTCCCTAGAAATACTCAATTCCAAAAGCTTACAAACTTCTCTTCCCTTGCACAAACAACATTGCAGAGTATGAAGCTTTGGTAAATGGGATCAAGCTAGCCATCGAGTGGAAGATCATGGAATTACACATCTATGGAGATTCTCAACTCATTATCAACCAGATTAATGACCTATATCAAATGAAAGATGAGAAACTAATGCCTTACAAGAGGATGGTGGATGATCTCAAGAAATATTTTACCTCTGTATCATTTCAACAGATCCCCAGAACAACAAATAGAGGAGCAGATGCAATGGCCACTTTGGCATCTATACCACAACTACAGGAGTCTAATTTTTGCTTTGAATTCTTGGTGGAAGAGTTACATTACCTTGCCCATGATTCTCCTGAGTCCCAGGTAGTTTGTTCTATTATTGGACATGACTCATCTCATTGTAACCACATTTTCTCTTACCTACATGACCAAGTCGTCCCTGCTAATCCTTCCCAAAATGAAAAAAGGAACCTAATCTGAAATGTGTCATGGTACATCATCGACCTATTCAAGCGAGGTTTAGATAATACTTTTCTTAGATGTCTAGAAACTGAAGAGTCTCAATGCACATTATCTGAAGTTCATGAAGGTGTTTGCGAATCTCATTCAAACGGTCTAACTTTAGAACGAAAACTACTAAGGGCTGGCTACTACTGGCTAGACATGGAGAAAGAAGCTATAAAATTTTCTAAAACCTATGAAAAGTGTCAGCTACATGGGCACCTTATACATGCTCTGACAAGGGATCTCATACCCTTTGTGACACACTAGCCCATCCAACAGTGGGCGTTTGATCTGATAGGCCAAATATATCCTGCGTCATCTAATGTACATAAATTTATTATCACTTCCACTGAGTACTTCACTAAGTGGGTAGAAGCAGTTCCACTCATCAAGGCAACTGGAAAACAAGTAGCTCTATTTATTCTTAACTATATCATCTGCAGATATGGTATACCTTCATCAATTATAACAGACAATGGAGGATAGTTTAAGAACAAAGATCTAGATGAACTCTGTGAGAAATTTAAAATCAAACAACATTGGTCTTCAGTATATTACCCTCAAGGTAATGGACAAGCAGAGGCATCTAACAAAAACCTACTGACTATCTTGCACAAAACAATGAACAAATCCGGGAAGGATTGGCATCTGTAGCTCAATCCTGCACTGTGGGCTTATAGAACAAGTATCAGAACACCTACTGGGGCTACACCTTTTTCTTTGGTGTATGGGTCTGAAGCAGTATTACCTATTGAAGTAGAAATACCATCTCTAAGAGTTTCCTTGCAAGGTCTTGTTACTAATGAAGACTATAGAATATCTAGATTGCAAGAGCTTGAATTTCTAGATGAGCATCGGCAAGTGGTGTTTCATCATCTCAAAGAATGTTCGACACCGAGAGTTTCAAGTTGGTGACTTAGTTCTCAGAGAGAATCTAAAAAATCAACAGTTTCGAGATAACAAAAGGAAGTTTGAACCCAACTGGCTAGGTCCCTATATTGTTACTGCAGCTTTTGGCTCTGGTGCCTATCAACTCTCAACATCGGAAGGAGAACAGCTCCACAAACTGATCAACACCATCCATCTGAAGAAATTCTTCACTTAAATATTCTCTTCTCCAATAGCTTTTACAGCAGAAAAGGTCCTGAAGAAATCCTAAAAATCAGAAAATATCCCGAAAAAATTCTAAAAATCAGAAAAAGTCCTAAAGAAAAGAACAAAAAAGAAAAAAAGGAAAAAAGAGAGAAAATGTCGTGGTGAAAACCTGGTAAACAGGCACCTTGGTAAAAAAATATATGCATCTCTACCAAGCAAGTGAAAACCTGGCAAACAGGCACCTCTTGTACTCGAGCGCTCCATCTATCAATGCAACGTTGGCATTTCCTCTTTCCTGCATAGTTTGCTTTTGCTTGTACATATTTCAGTCACTTTTGTGACATCCTAGTTCATTGGAACCCTCATGGCTTGAAACAAATGATTGTCCTAGTCTTAGGCTAATTGACAAGAGCACATTACATGTCCTAAGCAGTATCAACCAGGTCAACCTTACGTCAGTGAAACCTGGTCGTCCACTCCGAGTTAGTTACCTGTCTCCTGACTACTGAAGAGTTTTATCACTGAGTTAACAAGCAAAACAACATAACGGAAAACAATAACTAAGAACTTTGAGCTATGAATGAAAATTTTCTTTGTGTGTTGTCTTTTATATTGGTTTTCAATTATTATCCCTCTAAGTAACTCGAGGAAGTCTATCTTGACTAAGAGGAGCAAGGATTGGGGGCATAATATCTTCTTTGTTTTCTGCTTGAAGGAATGATCCCAATGATCTGGAAACATCTAAATTAGCTGGGTGTCTATGATAAGAGCCTTCATATCAAGGTGAAATCGCCTCACATACCTCGACTCCGCTTATTTGAATGCTACAGGGAGGTTCCATATCATTTCTTTGTCTATTTTGAGGGAATTTCTTCATTGTGCAATCCACGTCCATGCATAATCTGTACAAGGATATGAACGAAAAAAGGGTCATTGCGGACAAGATAATTAATATTGCACATGAACAGCAAGGAACTTTAATCTACCTACTATAATTGTAAAACGCTCAATGATGAAAATTAAGCTGTTCAAATCTAGTGACTAGGTTTAGGTTGCATCTCATTTTGCATCTCATTTTGCATTTCATTCAGCATCTTGTAAATTTAGAGTGATTTCGGTATAGTAAAAATGCTTTCTCTTTATCCTTTAAATGAGAGTTGGAGCATCATCATTTCTTCGCTAAGTGGTCTCTTTTCATCATTTCTCCGATCGAGTACTTGTGTTTTGAGATGTTTAGCTGCATACATGAGCATTTAATACAGATTCATACATTCATTATCATTCATTTACATTCATCTTATTGCACAAAAAAAAAAAAAAAAAATTTGCATTCATTACTCATTTGCATTATCATTTATTTGCATATGAAAAGAAACAAAAATAAGCATTCATATTTTATTTGCATTCATACATTCATGCTGAAAATAAATGCATACATATAGAATAAAGCATATAGAGGACATCTCATAAGCGAATCAACACAAGTATGATGAAGTCAAATCGGATCTCGTATATATATCATGTCAAATATAAGAGTACAAAATGTTGTCGAAAGACATGTACAAACTCCCATCGGAGCAAGAATCGTATAGGCTACAAAAAATGGGTGTGTCTACAAAACATATCCAAGCTACAAAAAGAAATAATCTATCTCACTCCCTCTCCCTCATCGCCTAGTGGTGGAGGAGGAGCCTGATGTCCAGGATCCTGACGAGGCATCCATGCTCCCTCTGATCGGGCCATATATAGGAACTAAAGCACTATACACTGCTACATAATATGCTGCCCTACTACTCTGGAGAAGGACCTCCTATCGAAGAGACTCTATCTCTGCTCTCGACTCTACTCTCAATGCTGTGATCTGGCGATCATGCTCGGCCCTCACCTTGGCCAGCTGTCGGTCTCACTCTGCCAGCTGAGTCTACGCCACTGTCAACTGTGACTACAGCTCTGCAAGATGTGCCCTCATCAACCATCAAGTATCTATCCCCTGCTCTCTCGTGGGCCCCCCATCTCCACCCCCATCTCCACCTCCACTGCTACCTCCACCCTACTCCTCTCTCTATTGTCGCACCTATCTAGGAGTTGCTCACTCCTCCTTCGTCCCACCTACTCACCCTAGGGATCCACCCTCACCCCTCTACTACCCACCCTCAGCCAGTACCCTACTACTACTAGCACCTGGATCATGACTACCTCATCGTGGAGCCTCAGCTCTCTATGCCTGACCCTGCCTCTGGCCCTATCTCTGGCCCTATCCCTATGCTGGTGCGAGGGCATCCTCCTGAACATCCTCAATATGAGGAGCCTACTCGCTTGGATCTGTAAAACGTGGGAATGAATGCTGCTGAAAATGATCTTCGTACTGGGGCAATACCCTCGCATCTACTACACCATCTAGGTAATCCCACCTTAGACGGTGTAACCTTGGCAACTCCTGCATCGCCAACGCATATGATAACCGCAAAGACCATCACTATCTCTCCTCATCTGCATATCGAGCATACGTTGTATACTCCTGCGAGATCCCCTAAGGCTGACCATACTGCCTCATCACTCGCGACACGATGAATCGCTCCACAACAGTCTGTGACCTCCCAATCAGTGGGCGTGTAACAAACAAGTCCCTGTGAACTAGCTGCCAATCATCCCACGGCTCCAACCCCCTGTATGGTCTCCATATGACGGCTATCAAGTCATCGAGCTGTTGTCTCCAGAATTTTGTCTTGCCCAGATGGGGCTGTGTGATATATCCAGCATACCTATAAATGATCGACTGCCCAAGCTCTCTGTTGTCTGCTACTATGGGTCGGCACACAGGAAGGTGATCTCAAGCCCACACCTGTAAAATGTACACACCCACGACCATGCTCTGCCCATCTCTGTACACGATCTCATGCATCTCCCGATACATGTGGGCCAATAAACAGAAGCCCCAGCCAAGTCTCTGAGGGGTCTCTATCAACCTCTCTAGCATCCGGCCCCATCCGCTCTGGAAACCCTACTGCCCCCTATCCGGTATCAAAAAGCACCCAACGAACCCTGCTAGAACACATGCTAGGGGATACTCCTCACTATATCTTCTCATAAGAATATCCCAACTCATGGAACGAGTCAAAATGTCTGGATCCCCGAAGACATGCCTGATTGCCTGCAGTCCAGGTAACAACGCGATATCATAGTCCACCTTATCCCCAGCAAAAGGGATATGAAGGATCTTGTACATATCCTCGGGAATGATAGTTAACTCCCCAACTAGCAAATGAAATGTATTATGCTCTTAATGAAATCGCTCTACCAATGTCATGAGCATCCTATGGTTTACACGAATATCAGGTAATCCCAACAGATGAGTCAAGCCGCACAAATAAACATGAGCCTGCTCAACCTCAAATAAATGTCACACTAATGCCATGGTAGGAGGATACACACATTTGAATAACACAAGAGGTAATTGAACCTGCAACAATCCAATAATGAAGCATCAAAAAACATTCCAAATAAGCCTACAAGAGAAGCAAAACATCACGCAGATCCAACTAAGTCAAATGCAAAATCAAATTTTCATGTTTACACCTTCAAAAATGCTCACTGTCTTTCGTATGACAAAACACAGAGAAGCAGCATCTCGTACGAGTCAAGAATAGGTGTCGTACGACAAAACAACCCCAAATGACAAAATTTTAGACCCCGCACGACAAAATGCTCTTTTTACAGACCTGTCGTACGACACATGGGTGGCCCTAGAATGACAAAAGTAATGGGCTCAAATAACAAAAGAATTTTTACCAGTTTCTCGTATGAGATAGGATCCTATCTCACACAATTAACCAGGATACCCAACCCAAAACACGTGAAAAACTTGAAAAATACATTAAAAAATTCAAAATTGAAAACACAAATAGGCTTAAGATCGATCACTTACCACTGGCTCATAGTTTTGAGGTCGATTATGTCTTCCCTAGCGCTCAAATCGATGCTGACGAGTAGGGACCACCATTTTCTTCTCAAAAGGCTTTTTGAATTTTCAAACTTGGAGGGTTAAAATGAATTGAAAATGACACTTTTGTCCAATATATAGCCAAAAACCTAATTTTTCAACTTGCTCTGGTGGACACGAAAATCGTACCCTTAGCTAATTTGACCGTCCTGATTCCATTTTCGAGATCGAAATCGAAATTCAAGATCTTTTTGCTAGTCAATTTCAAATTTTGGACCACTTAGTGCTCTTTTCTTCAGTTGTTCATTCTTTCTTCTAATTTGCACTCAATTTCTCGCTGAATCTCAATTTAATTTCTGTAAGTCAACTTTGCGCTCAATTTCTAGCTAATTTTTTTTTTTTTTTTGAATTCCTCTGAATCAATTTGTGCTCAAATAACTTATTTTTGCCACAATTTCCTATCATCATGCACCCTCTCTATTTTTCGATTTCACTCCCGAGGGGGTATACTCGTGACCTTATGACCTCACATCTTCAAATGTCAAGAAAATTTTTGAATCTTCATCGAAAGTCGAGCAAAAAAAATATTTTTTAAGACCTCATCGCTAGGGGCATCTCAACTTCATCGCTTTATATCAAGTTGAGATTTCTTAATCGAATCAATCTCTAAGGGCATATTAGTTTCGTCGCTTCATATCAAACTAATATTTGTCTTTTATCTGAACCAATCTATTAACATTAAGGAGTTTCTTTGATCACGCTCAATCTAAGCAAGTGTTTTGTATTCATCACTTTGGATCAAGCTGGACAGTTTATCTTTATCGTATCTTGATCAATCAAGTTCTAGATCAGTAAGATCCGCTTCTTGATCAGTCAAGTTCAAGTTCGGTATCTTTTATTTTCTATCGTTCCTATGTTCAATCAAGTTCGGGATCGATATCGCTTTAATCAGACTTCATTCAGCTTTGTCGCTTTGAATCAAGCTAAACACCTCGCTTTTCATTTAGTTCGTGATCAATCAAGTTCAGAACTAGCGTCTCCTAGACATCAAAAAAAAATTTGAACTAACGTGCTGCTCGCACATTAATTCAAAGAGGGGCAAATGTAATACCCTAAAAATGGTCATCTAAACCATGAGCCCTTAATCTCGACAATGTCACCAAGGTCCTAAACAAAGGCAATTAAATAAATCTTAAGCACACAATTAATTCTTTAAACATTAAATGTCACATGGAAAAATTAATCACTCAATATTAATTAAATATTTATATTTAATTAATTAAATCATTCCAAGTAAATCATTTTAAACAATTATCTTATTTATTTTATTAAATATATTTTGCATATTTAATTAAATAAATTATTTTGCCATTAAATCATTTTGAGGAATTAATTTTAATTAAAAAAAAATCAACAAATCTTCAAAAATGGAAATAAATCAAAAAAAGGAATTAATTGACCAAGAAAGAATTAAAAATTGAGAAAAGAAATCAATTGGAGATAATCTTGAAAATACAAATTAAAAATTGATAAATAATCTCAAAGAAAGCAATTAAAACAATTAAATATTAAAAATGAATGAAATAGAGAATAAATTAGTTTTTTCCTGATTTAATCTTAATTTTAGTTTAATTTCTTTTAAAACTGAGAAAAGCATCCAATCACATCAATTCACCTGGATTGTGCTTCCTCTTGGAAAGTCTTGACCTCTTGTCATCATTTGATCTTAGCCATTGGTTTCTTTCTGAATTTTCTATAAATTCAGGCTCATCTCTCATTCAAAGGAGGCTGGAGAATATATCATTATTATATTGTTTTTTCTCTAGACTCATTGATATATTGCATGTTAATTATTTCATATTGATTAAATCATTTAGATTAATATTGCTTAAATCTTGTTAGATCAATATTGCATCCATCTAGCATTCATCATGCTCATATAGAGTAAAATCCTTCGTCTTGATGTTGTCTAGTCACTGGTATTGCTAAATAATCTGAGAGCAATCTTATACTCGCATCTTTTAGAAGGCAATGGGTTGATTTGTTATGGTTTATTATTCATTGATTATATCTGATTAACCATGCATGTAATGACTTGATTGAAGTGTTGTGTATAGCAGATATAGATACAGGTCCACTTTTCACACACACAAGTGCTCTATCTGATTCTAAGATGACAAATGTTATGGAATTGCAAACTACTCATGAGATCTAGAAGAAGTTAAAAACTTTTTATGAAGGTGACAGTTATGTGAAGATTGCCAAGTTGCAAAGCCTAAAAGGAAAATATGAGATGTTGAGGATGGGCGAAGATGAAAACATCACTTCTTTCATGCATAAGGCGAATGAACTTGAGTGCAATATCAAACAATATCAAATGTGCTCATGGAAATTTGAAAGAATCAAAATATTGTTGCTAAAGTGCTCACATCCTACAAGCACAAAGTTGCTACTATTGAGGAGATTAGAACTGTCACTGATGTAACTAGAGACATGTTGATTAGTAAGCTTTCAGCCTTTGATTTTAGTGAGTTTGGTGATTCTCTTCCTAAGGTAGAATTTGCATTCAAAGCCATTGTTTCTGGAAAGGATAAGCAAAGATATGATCCGGGAGAAAGTTCTTCAAGGTGGATGTTTAGATATGAGAAGGAGAGGAAGGAAATTGAAGAAGAAGAGTGAGATCTTGAGGAGCTTGAAGCACTTATTGCCAAGAGATTACCCAAAGGAGTCGATAAATATGAAGGGAAATTGCCTCTTAAATGTTTTTCTTGCAATAAGATAGGTCATTTTGCCTCAAGGTGTCCGGAAAGAGTTCCTAGAAAATATTACAAGCCTAAATTTTAGAAGAGATGTTATTATGCTATTGATGAAGGTGTGCCAGATGATGAATCAGATAAAAGAAATACAAGTGATAATGAATAAGTGTTTATTACTATCAAGGAAGATGATCCAATGCCTATTGATTCTACTATCAAAGAAGATGTGGAAAGAGCTTTGGTTGCACAATTTGAGGAGAAAGGTGAAAGGGTGATTGATAGCGAATGCTCTCATCATATGACTGGTGATAAGAGTAATTTTGTGAGCTTGGAGAATTATGAAGGTGGAGTTGTGAAATTTGGTGATGACAAAGCTGACATAATCTGTTGTAGAGGTTCCATTTCTCTTGATGGTATGCACAATACTGATGATGTCTTGTATGTAGAAGGCCTAAAGCATAATATTTTGAGTGTTGGACAAATGGTTGACAAGGGATATGATCTTAAATTCAAAAATGGCAAGTGTAGAATCTTGGGTAGCTCCAGAATTGAGATTGCATCAGGTACAAAGACTAAAGGTAATTTCTTTCACTTAAATAATGTCAATAAAAGATGTTTGATTTTTCAGGTTGATGAAAGTTGGTTGTGGCATAAAAGGATGTGTCATGTGAATTTTGATAACATTGTTAACATAATTTCTACTTAGGATGTGAGAGATCTTCCTAAGTTGATGAAACCTACTAACCCTATGTGCTAGGAGTGTCAGTTAGGGAAACAAACCATAATTACTTTCAAAAGTAAGAAGAATATTTCAAATGGATTATTGGATCGTGATACTGATTTGAGTGGACCTTCTAGAGTTAGAATCTTGCAAGGAGATGGATATTTTATGTCGTTGATTGTTGATGATTATTCAAGGATGATGCAAGTTGCTTTCTTAAGGGAGAAGTTTGAGGCTCTAGAGAAATTCAATATTTTCAAGGCTATGGTTGAAACTAAGAGAGATCTGACATAGGTGGTTAATTCACTTTTAGTGAGTTTAATGCATTTTATGAAGAACATGTGATACGAAGACAGTTTTCTGCTCAGAGAACCCCTCAACAAAATGGAGTTGTGGAAAAGAAGAAAAAAACCATTCAAGAAGCTGCTAGGACAATGATGTTGCAAGGAAATATTCTACATGTCTATTGGAGAGAAGTTGTGAGTACTGATGTTTACACTCTTAACTGGGTGTATATCAAAGGTGATACCGGTAAGACTCCTTATGAATTATGGTTTGGTCATGTTCCTACTATTAAATATTTTAAAATTTTTGGAAGTAATGTTATATCAAGAGGGATGAAGATCTAGGGAAGTTTGATGCTTGATGTGATGAAGGAATATTTCTTGGTTATTCTACTAAAAGAAAGGCCTAGTGGTGTTATAATGAGAGACTAAGGAAGATAGTTAAGAGTGCAAAAGACAAGGTTGATGAAAGCAATGTGAGACAATACCGATCTTGTAGATATGATTTAGATAATCAGAATGATAGTGCAAACAAAGGGAAGAAACCTTAGACCCAAAATCAAGTTCAGATTATTCTGGTGAATCTAATGAATCAAAGAGAAGGAACTAGTGCAAGTGTTGAAGAAAGAACTCAAGAGTCTAAAATTCAAGAAAATACTAAGACACCTAGGTATGTAAGATTGAATCCTTCTAAAAATCAAATTATAGGAGATAAAAATAAAGGTGTTCAAACAAGAAAAATAATTGTTCAAGATCAGATTGAATATTGTTTGATTTCAAAGATTGAACCTAAGGATGTAAATGAAGCATGTAAAGATGAACATTGGGTAAAAGCAATGGAAGAAGAATTGATGCAGACTGAAAACAACAATACATAGATTCTTGTTCCCAGAGATAAGGACAAAAATGTAACTGGAACCAAATGGGTTTTCTACAACAAATTGAATGAGCAAGGTGAAGTTATTAGAAACAAAGCAAGACTTGTTTGCAAAGGATATTCTCAAATGGAAGGAATAGATTTTGAAGAAAATTTTTCTCTAGTGGCAAGAATTAAAGATTCTATATTGTTTATTGCTTATGATTCTTACAAGAATTTTAAAGTCTAACAGATGGATGCCAAGTCAGCATTCCTAAATGGTGAATTGGAAGAAGAAGTGTACATAGAGCAACCGAATGGATTTCAGTTCATTGATCAAGGAGATATGGTTTTTCAGTTGAAAAAAGCATTGTATGGATTGAAACAAGTGCCAAGAGCATGGTATGCTAGATTGGATAACTATTTGTTGAAGCTAGGAATTACCAAAGGTACTATTGACAGTAATTTGTACTTCAAGATTGATCCTGATAACATTCTGATTGTTGAAGTTTTTATTGATGATAATATCTTTGGAGGAAATGATAGCTTGTACAAAGAGTTTGCTAATGAAATGCAAAATGAATTTGAGATGTCTATGATTGGAGAGATGGAATTATTTTTGGGATTGCAAATTACACAGTCAAAAATAGGGATCTTTATATCTCAGTCCAAATATGTTAAAGAGTTGTTGAACAAGTTTGGTTTGGAAGATACAAAGCCAGTTCCTACTCCTATGGTGACTGGATGTAATTTGAATAATGATGATGATTCCCCTAAATAAAATCAGATGAGATACAAATCTATGATTGGTGGATTGCTCTATTTAACTCATGCAAGACTTGATATCATGAATACCATTTGTCTTGTTGCTATATTTCAAGTTGATCCTAAGGAATCTCATGTTGTAGTTGTTAAAGTAATTTTTAGATATTTGAAAGGAACTATTGATTTGGGTCTATGGTATCCTAAAGATGATGATTTTACTTTGAGTTCTTTTACTAACGTTGATCGGGCATGAGATGTGGATGACAGAAAGAGTACTAGTGGTGGTGCATTTTTCTTGGGAAAAAGGTTGGTTTCATGGTTGAGCAAAAATCAAAACTCTATTTATCTATCTACTACAAAGATAGACTATATAATCATTGCTAACAATTATACTCAGGTGGTATGGATGAAGCAGATGTTGAAAGATATCAGAGTAGTTTATGATGAGCCTATTTCTATCTATTGTGACAATTAAAGTATAATTAATATTTCAAAGAATTCGATGTTGCATTCAAATATTAAACATATATTAATCAAGTTTCACTTTTTGAGAGACAAGATAAATGAGAAAGAAGTCAGATTGGAGTATGTGCCTACAAAGGAACAGATTGTAGACATTTTCATGAAGCCTTTGCCTAAGGATACTTTCAAGTATCTCAGAGGGAATTTAGGGGTGATTGCCACTCCTGACCATAACTAAGATGCATTGGTATGCATTAGTCCAGTGCATTTCACAATCATATCTTGTAATTCGGATTAATGAGTGGTGGTTTCTACTCAGGGGGAGTAGTCAATGAGTTAGCTTTGTAGTTTGATTGAAAATATGTGCCTTTGACATTGATGTCAAAGGGGGAGAGATTCATGCAAAAAACTATGTTGGGAGAGAGTCCTTTGAAAAGAGGGAGAGAATAGTATGCAAGATCTAAGAGAGAGTTGTTGATTTCTTTGTCATTGATTGTTTTTCATATTATATGTTTCCATCAATGCCAAAGGGGGAGATTGTTTGATATTGTTGGAAGTATGATTGCAAATGTGTGCTTGAGAGATGTGTTGTCATTGATGTCAATATATTTCTCTATCTATGACAGTGATACAGTGAAGTTTAGTGAGTTAGTTTGTTTAGCATATTATGTATGATGATGATCAGATTTTACGGATTAAAGGATTTGTAGAGGATTGTCTATAGTTGGTTCAGTGAAAATTTTAGAGGTCCACATGAATATTTGATTGAGTTATGGGTGCCTATGTAGTGGCTAATTTTTCAGTTGTTCAGTAGTGATAGAGTGTCAGTATTTTGATCTTTATTTTTCAAGGTTGACAGTTGTTGCAATTAGTATTATTGAGGTTCGGTATGCTGATACTAGTGATTCTAGTAAATTGTGTTGATGCAGATATTGCAGTGGTAATTCATGATGCTTGTGGATATTTCTGGATTATGTGCCTTTTGTGTTGGTGGTTCGCATTGATTGTTGAGCTCATAATTGATGATTTTGTCTGGTGTGCTAGTGTTCTTCATGTTTTTTGCCAACCGGATGTTGGTATCATGTTGCAAATGTTTGATGCATAGTTTTTGGAGGTGTAGAATGTTCGAGGTGATGATTTGGGTCCATTCTATGTCCTAGCCAACATTGTTTTGGGTTGCATGTGATGATTTGTATCTGATCAACAACTATATCATTGTAATTATTTTATGTGTGTTGAGCCAAACCTTGTTGATCTTTCCAAGGTTGATGTCATGTATAAATAAATGTAATATCTTTGTATTTGAGTGTGTTATGGATGAGAGAGTGAGTATATGTCCAAATAATGTATTGATCTTTTGGAAGTAGAGAAGAAGTGTGAGGAAGAAGAAAAAATTGTTAAGTTCCCAACCGAAATGTAACCAGGCATTAAGGAGATGTTATTTTCTAGTTCATTACTTCTAGATGTGATTTGAATCTATTTGTAAGGCAGTGATCCTTCCCTGGGTTGTAGCCCTCTTTGTTTTTGAGCAGTAAGCTCTAGGCAGTGTTCTTGAATGCATGCACATTCCCAATTGTAATACTTCTATACTTCTAATAGAGTATACTCATATTGTGGGTGTGTTCCCATCATAACTTTTTCCTTGACTAGGTTTTCCATGTCAAAAAACTTTGTGTTATGTGTGTTCTTGATGTGTTGTTGATTTATGCCTTCATGATTAATTATCAGATCTGAGAATAATTTTAACTTGTGTGAGTTTTTATGACAACTGATTCACCCCCCTCTCAGTTGTCTACCTTATTTCCATCAACTATACCATAGCAAGTCTGGTAAAGGACTACTACACTACTATTTTGCAGTAGATCCAGTAAAGAACTACTACACTACTATGACACTGATTACCTTCGCTATCTTCAACTCTCACATACACTACTTATTTCACTGCCAACTATCTTTCACACATCACACACACTCACTCTTGTTCAATTGATATAATTCACCATTCATCAACATGTATATATACCAAAAGGTACAATTATAGAATAGTGTTTCGGCCAAACCCAACACATTCTTAATAAGCTCATGTTAGCCTCCATAATACTTATACACAATTCCTTTACATACTTCTGATTACCAATGCATATACTATTACAAGTGTGGTTGTCGTTGCACCAAAAGATCAACCTATTAATGCTCAATAAAACCACTAGACTTATAGAATCCATGGGAGGTAGTTAATCCATGTCACAAACCTAAGTGCTACGTTGCACAACACAAGGAGACCAAGGGTGCACACCTTGCAACAATCCCCCCCGAACGCAAGTGAGGGGTTTGAACATGTGACCAAGCTCTGATACCACTTTTTACAAGTGTGGTTGTCGTTGCACCAAAAGATCAACTTGTTAATGTTCGATACAACCACTAGACTTATAGAGTCCATAGGAGGCAGTTAAGCCATGTCACAAACCCAAGCATTGTGTTGCACAACACAAGGAGACAAAGGGCATACACCTTGCAACATATACCAAGATTACCAGAAAAAGGACAAGGGTCATCGAGACCCAAGAGAATGGACCTATCGTCACAAGACTAAGCTCAATATCTCCAAAATTTAGACTCCACGTGTACCAAGGATACCACAATCACAAAACATGAAGAGATAATTCTGATAATCACCAAAGTTGTTGATACCGGGATCAACAAAAATTCTTAACACTGAGATACTGGGGTCAATAAGAATTCAATGGGACCTCAAAAGGTCTTCATCCAAATTTGTCCATGCTGCATAATAACTTCTAACCAAAAAACACAACACCTAAACTGCACATACATATTGATCGCATACAATCCTTCAATAACCATATCCATATAACATCCATAGCATTCATGATGTTTGAACTAATATCTGGGCCTGCATACACTGTCTGATATAAAACTGGATGAGTTGTTTGACATCAATGACAACATTATTCATACAAGTCTAATGCTTTTTACCTTGTCTATAATTGTTGTCTCCATCATCATTAGAATCACCATAAGGGCATTTGGCTGCAAAGTGTCCAATTCTCCCACAGTTAAAACATTTGAAAGGAATTTTACCCTTATACTTTCTTGAACCCTTCTTAAGTTTTCTTGCAAGGTGAGATTGTATGACTTTAAAATCCTTAGAATCTAAAGATGCCTTACATTTTTTATCAGCCTTGAATGTTTCCTCTCTACTTGAGGATTCTTCTTTACTTGTCTTTGTTTCATATGCTATAAGTGCTCCATGCAGATCATGTTGGATGTTTGGGAGTATGCTACAAATATGTGCTTTAGAGTTATCTAAGAGATGTGTTGTCATTGATGTCAACATATTTCTCTATCTATGACTATGTTGTAACGAAGCTAGTTAGTTAGTTTGTTCAATATGTTGATCAGAGTTTGCAGATTAAATGGTTTGTAGAGGATTGTGTATAGATGATTTAGTGTAATTTTTAGAGGTCCGCATGAAGAGTTGAGTGAGCTATGGATATCTATATTGTGGATGATTTTTTTGTTATTTAGTCATACCAAAGTGTTAGTAATTTGATCTATATTGCTCTTCATTACAATATCTTGATCTGTAGATTTGGAGGAATGTTTGGGACGTTGATGTGAGTCTTCAATTCAAGTGGTTTGTGGTTTAGAGTGTTGGCATATGTGTAGAGTTTGATGACATGATGATAGTGTATGTTGTCATTGATGTCAATATGCTGAAGTGTGAACTGGTATGATGAAGTGTGAATCGGTATAAGCGAACCAGTATGTTGAAGCAAGTGAACCGGTATATGCAAAGTTTGTATCGAGGTTTCACTTGATATGACTGCAGGTTGGTAGTCTCAGCTTCAAGGTTTTCGGTTGATGCATTCCAAGTCTGTGTGAATCGACTGATGACATCCTGTGATGAATTAGCATTGAAATGAAGATTAGATTACGTTGCCACGTTAGCCTTGTGCACGTGAAGGATTTCCTTGAGGATCTTGCATGAAGAGATTGATTCTATCTACCTCAGGAATGTGCAAAATCTTAGTAAATAGTGGAGAGCGCGTGATGGGTTATCAGCTTCCAGAAGTGGTGAAGTATGGACAATGCAGAACATCTTGAGATTTGTTCAAGATTGTTTTATCCTATGTAATGTGATTAAATGATTATGATTGGACCGACTGTATTGATAACCTAGATGCTTAGGGTTTTAGGTTTTGGCCATCAACCTAATTGTTATCTATAAGGTTGATGATGTTTTTCATTTGAAGTTGTTGGCAAATGAATGTATGTGAAGTGATTCTTGCCAGACCGGAGAAGTGAGTAGAGATCTGTAGAGTGTGATTGCAGATGTAAAGGAACTGAAGTGGATCTGCCTTGGCATTGAGTGATGTTATCAGATCAGTGTATTACCTGTTGACTTCTAACCATTTCACCAGTTGAAAAATCCCTTTACTGGGTAGCTTTGATAGGCTTTTTGTAAATCCTTTAACAGGGTGACTCAAAATCATTGAGTTCTTCAAATCCTCTTGCGAGGTAACCTTTAACAGGTTTTTAACCTTTAACCGAGTATTTAGCCATCCCTTAACTGGGTGATCCCTAGCAGGATAGGTTCCTAGTAGAACCTGTTGTAAAGTCTTTAACTGGACTAGGCTCCTAATAGAGCAGACTTCAGAAGAGTTCAAGATCAACTTGTGTGTATTCATCCCCATCATGGTTTTTCCCAGTTGGGTTTCCACATGAAAAATCAGTGTGTTATGTGTGATGCTTTTTCATGTGATGATTTACTGTTTTCTGTTAAGCGGTAAAGCATGTTGATCTAATGGTCATTGTATTTATAATGTATTACCTACTTAAGCATATGGGTGAAGTTGAAATGAGATATTAGGTTTTGAGAAGTTCTAAGTGTTACTGGTTTATGGCTTTTACAGTCTTACTGTGTTTCACTGGTATTGTCTTGATTTAGGTTGATGATGTTGTTTGTCAGCTAGTGCAGTCTTTGCAGTTTTAAGTTGCTAGAGAAAAAAAAAATTGTACTGATTCCCACCCCCCTCTTAGTACCTGTTAGGTATTTACTGTTCATCATTATTCATCAATAGGTATCAGAGCATCCTCTAGGTCCTCAGTGCTATAAGCTTAACCACTTGAGGAAAAGATCCTATTCTAATGATGAAGAGGGAAGGTCCTAAGTTCAACAGAGATAACTTTAAGATATGGAAGGACATAATGAAGATCTACATTAAAAGCATGGGTGCTCAACACTGGAACTTTGTTGAGAATACTTATGTTGTCCCTATCGGTACTCTCACCGATGATCAAAGAAGAGAAATTTAGGAGAATGGGCAAGTCATGGAAGCTCTTATCAGCAGTCCATTTGATATTGAGTTTATAGATGTTTAGGATAAAGACAATCCCAAAGATGTATGGGATACTCCGGAGTCTATCTATGGTGGTGATGAGCATGTGAAGCAAGCTAAGGAAGAAATCCTTAGAGGAAAATTTGAAGACATGCGGATGGTTGAAGGATAGACCATTCAACAATATGGGATAAAAAATAAAATTGTTGTTGGAGACATCAAGAGTGCAGGAGGTACAATGGATGATCCCACCGTTGTTAGCAAGGTTTTGAGATCCTTTTTACCAGTCTATGCAATAAGGGTTGCTGCTATTCAAGAGTTCAAATCTATTGACAAGTCAAAGGTATCCCTAGACTCCATCATTGCTAAGTTGACTGCATATGAGCTAAATAGTTATGATGGTAGTGTTCAGAAGACTAAATCAGCCTTTAGAACATTTGCTGCACTATCTAGAAAGGGAAAAGAAGCTGGTACCAGCTATGAACCTAGACAAAACATAGATATGGATGATGAGGAGATCCTGATGGAATTTGAAGCTCTTCTTGCCAAGATACTTCCTAAGGGAACTGGAAAATACAGAGGTAAGCTCCCTTTGAAATGTTTTTCTTGCAATAGAATAGGACACATTGTTGTCAACTATCCTAATAGTGATAATAAGGACAAACTGGAGAAGTTTAAAAAAGTTCAAAGGAGGAAATAGGAGAAATTGTCTTGTTGCAGTCGATGAAGGTGTCACTGATGATGAATCAGAAGATGAAGAAAGAGAAGACATAATGTTTGTAGCCATTAAGGAAGATGTGTCAGACAAGAAGGCTCTTGTCTCCTACTTTGATAGTTCTAATGAGTGGATTATTGATAGTGGATGTTCTCACCACATGACTGGTGACCGGAAAAAAATTTAGTCACTAGAAGAGTATGATGGAGGTGTAGATTGATTTGGTAATGATGCACCATGTATGGTAAAAGGCAAAGGGTCCATCTCTCTAAATGGAAAAAGAAGTGTTGATAATGTGTATTGGGTAGAAGGTCTCAGACATAACCTTTTCAGTGTTGCCCAGCTGAATGATAAAGGACTCACTCTAAAATTTAAAGGTGGAGTGTGCAAAATAAAAGGAAAGAATGGTGAACTAATGGCTACCGGTATGTAGACAAGAGGTAACTTATTTTAGTTAAATACAAATATCATTCAATGTCTAATGGCTAAGTTTGATGACAGTTGGATATGGCATAGAAGACTCTGCCATGTAAATTTTGATAATATTGTGAAGGCTAGTAATATCAAGGCAATTAGAAGATTACCTGTGCTGAACAAATCGGAGAATCCTTTGTGTAGAGAATGTCAAATGGGGAAAATGTCTTCCTCAACCTTCAAAGGTAAATCTTTCATAGCAGATAATTTACTTGATCTTGTGCATATTGATTTGTGTGGTCCTATGAAAACTAGGAGTATTCAGGGAGATAGGTACTTTATGATTCACACTAATGATTGCTCAAGAATGATGTGGGTCACATTCTTGAAAGAAAAGTCTGAAGCCTTTGGAAAGTTTAAAGCCTTCAGAGCACTAGTTGAAAAGGAAAGCAGTAAGAGGATCAAATACCTTAGAACCAACCAAGGAGGTGAGTTCACTTCTAGTGAATTCAATAAGTACTGTGAAGAAAACGGCATCAAGAGGCAACTGTCTGCCCCCTGGACTCCACAGGAGAATGGCCTAGTAGAAAGGAACAACCGGACTGTAGTTGAAGCAGCCTGAACGATGTTGATTCAAGGGAAGGTTGCTGACACTTTTTGGAGAGAAGCAGTGAGCACTACAATCTACACTATGAACCAGGTACTCATCAAGAAAGGTAAGGATAAAACTCCTTATGAGTATTGGACTGGTAAGACTCCATTAATAAGCTACTTTAGAGTATTTGGTAGTAAATGTTATATCAAGAGAAGTGAATACCAGAGCAAGTTTGATGCAAAATGTGATGAGGGAATATTCCTAGGGTATTCCACCAAGAGCAAAGCTCTCAAGTGTTTTAACAATAGGACTCAAAAAATTGTTGAAACTATCAAAGTTAGAGTTGATGAAACCTCTGAGAAACCTGAGGAAACCAGCAACAAGTGAGCGGTAGATGAACCGGGTGTAACCTTCTGGGAAGCGGTTGCAAAACAACCAAGTACAAGCAACAATGCTCCTATACAAGTAGATGTTGTGGTAGATGAAGATGAAGATGAGGATGAAGAGGAAAAGCAAGAGGAATCAGCTAAGATCATTCCTAGGTATGTAAAGTTGCATCATGATCCAAAGCAAATCATAGGGGATAAGGATGCAGGAATACTTACAAGAAGAAAGGTCAGAGAGAATTCTTGCATGATTTTTGAATTTGAGCCCAAAACATTTAAAGAGGCACACAAAGATGAAGACTGGATTAAGGCTATGGAAGAAGAACTTGACCGGATAGAAAAGAATGGTACAAGGTCTTTGGTACCCAGACTTGAGCACAAAAATGTTATTTGCACCAAATGGGTTTTCGGGAACAAGTTGAATGAAGATGGCACAGTGACAAGAAACAAAGAAAGATTGGTATGTAAGGGATATGTTCAAGAAGAAGGAGAAGACTATGGAGAAACCTTTGCTCCAGTAGCTAGATTGGAAGGAGTTTGAATGCTACTTGCATATTAAGCCTTCAAGGGATGTAGTATATCAGATGGATGTAAAATCTGCATTCCTGAATGGAATACTTGAAGAAGAAGTGCATATAGAGCAACCACATGGGTTTGCCCTATCAGAAGATAATGATATGGTGTGTAGGCTACATAAATCCTTGTATGGACTGAAGAAAGCACTTAGAGCATGGTATGAAAGTTTACACTCCCATCTTGTGAAGATTGGATTTAAAAGAACAAGTGAAGACAACAATATCTATCTGAAGTGAGAAGGAGATCAGATTCTAATCTGTGAAGTGTTTGTTAATGACATAATTTTTGGTGGAAATGATAAGATGAGCCACACATTTGTAGATGAAATGAAGAAGGAATTTGATATGTCACTAATCGAAGAGACCAATTTCTTCATTGGACTACAGATTCAACAAATGAAAGATGGTATCTTTATCACTCAGTCCAAGTATGTCAAAGAGGCATTGAAGACCTTTGGCATGGAAGATAGCAAACCAGTTGTTACACCGATGATGACCAGTTGTAAATTGTCTAAAGAAGATGATTCAGCGTTGGTGAATGAGAAGGAATACTGGTCAATGATTGGTAAATTGCACTATGTAGTACACATCAGACTGGACATTGCACATGCAGTGGGTATTGCTACACATTTTCAGAAAAGTCCAAGAGAATCCCACTTGGTAGCAGTCAAGCGGATTCTTAGATATCTGAAGGGAACTATAGATTATGGTTTGTGGTATCCATACAATAATGATTTCAATCTCCAAATGTTTACCGATGCTGATTGGGCTAGTAATGTGGACGACCAAAAGAGCACAACCGGTGGTGCATTCTTTCTTGGCGGTAGACTAGTTTCATGGATGAGCAAGAAGGAGAGTTGTATCTCTCAGTCCAAAGTAGAAGAAAAATATGTAGCAGCATTTATGAACTGCACTCAGACAATTTGGATGAAGAATGTATTAAGTGGTTTCAAAGTCCTTGTATCTAAACCGGTGAGTATCTTTTGTGATAACACAAGTGACATTAATATCTCCAAGAATCTGGTATTGCATGCTAGAACCAAGTACTTCAAGCTCAAGTATCATTTCTTGAGGGAGAAAGTTCAGAACAAAGAGATTGCATTGGAACATGTTTCTAATAAGGAGCAGTTAGCAGATATATTCACCAAGCCTCTACCAAAGGCTACATTTACCTATTTAAGAGGTGAATTAGGGGTGTTTCCCGTTCAAGAGGTGAACTAAAGGTATGTGCTCCACATCCATTAGGTATTTCATTGTCAAGTCTTTTCAGGATTGATGTGTTGAAGGATGCTACTCCTTAGGGGGAGTAGCATAGTGGAACATGGAAGCTTGTGCCTCCACTTTGGCATTGTTTTCAAAGGGGGAGAAGATGTGAAGCAGAGAAGATATCTACAGTATTGAAGACATATAATATGGAATAACATGTAGAGATGTCTTTGTGTATTGTCATCAATGCCAAAGGGGGAGATTGTTGGCATATGTGCAGACTTTGATGACATGATGATAGTGTATGTTGTCATTGATATCAATATGCTGAAGTGTGAATCGGTATGATGAATTGTGAATCGGTATAAGTGAACCGATATGATGAAGTGTGAACCAGTATGTTGAAGCAAGTGAACCAGTATATGCAAATTTTGTATTGGGGTTTCACTTGATATGACTACCGGTTGGTAGTCTCAGCTTCAGGGTTTCCAATTGATGCATTCCAAGTCTGTGTGATTCAACCAATGACATCCTGTGATGAGTTAGCATTAAAATGAAGATTAGATCACATTGCCACATCAGCCTTGTGCGCATGAAGGATTTCATTGAGGATCTTGCATGAAGAGATTGATTTTATCTACCTCAGGAATATGCAAAATCTTAGTAAATGGTGGAGAGCACGTGATGGGTTATGAGCTTCCAAAAGTGGTGAAGAACGAACAATGCAGAACGTCTTGAGATTTGTTCAAGATTGTTTTATCCTATGTAATGTGATTAAACAGTCACGATTGGACCGACTGTATTGATAACCTAGATGCTTAGGTTTTTTAGGTTTTGGCCACCAGCCTAATTGTTATCTATAAGGTCAATGATGTTTTTCATTTGAAGTTGTTGGAAAATGAATGTATGTGAAGTGATTCTTTCTAGACCGGAGAAGTGAGTAAAGATCTGGAGAGTGTGATTGCAAATGTAAAGGAACTAAAGTGGATCTACCTTGGCATTGAGTGTTGTTATCAGATCAGTGTATTACTTGTTGACTTCTAACCATTTCACCAGTTGGAAAATCCCTTTACTGGGTAGCTTTAATAGGCTTTTTGTAAATCCTTTAACAGGGTGACTCAAAATCATTGAGTTCTTCAAATCTTCTTGCGAGGTAACATTTAATAGGGTTTTAACCTTTAACTGGGTATTTAGCCATCCCTTAACTAGGTGATCCCTAGCAGGATCGGTTCCTAGCAGAACCTGTTGTAAAGTCCTTAACCGGACTAGGCTCCTAACAGAGCAGACTTCCGAAGAGTTCAAAAACAACTTATGGGTATTCATCCCCACCTTGGTTTTTCCCAGTTGGGTTTCTACGTGAAAAATCAGTGTGTTATGTGTGATGCTTTTTCATGTGATGATTTAGTGTTTTTTGTTAAGCTGTAAAGCATGTTGATCTAATGGTCATTGTATTTCTCATGTATTACCTTCTTAAGCATATGGGTGAAGTTGAAATGAGCTATTAGGTTTTGAGAAGTTCTAAGTGTTACCGGTTTATGTCTTTTATAGTCTTATTGTGTTTCATCGGTATTGTCTTGGTTTAGGTTGATGATGTTGTTTGTCAGCTAGTGCAGTCTTTGCAGTTTTAAGTTGTTGGAGAATTTTTTGTCTATACTGATTCCCCCCCCTCTCAGTACCTATTAGGTATTTATTGTTCATCATTATTCATCATAGAGCTCCGCAAGTGTTTTTTCAAGGTTGACAATCATTGTAGTTAGTGTTCTTGAAGTTCGATATAATGATGATCTGATTCTAGTAATTTGAGTTTTTGTGGATGTTGTGGTAGTAATTCATGATGCTTGTGGATGTTTCTAGATTGTGTTCCTTTTGTGTTGGTGGTCCACATTGATCATTGTGCATGTAATTGATGATTTTGTCTAATGTGTTGGTGTTCTTCATTGTTTTGGCTGACCAAATGCTTGTAGCATGTTGCGGATGTTTGATGCATAATTCTTGTAGGTGTTTCACATTCAAGGAGTGTGATATGTTGGAAAGAGACACTATTCCAAAATAGATTTGTTCTTGAGGATTTTTTAGGGGAAGTTATTCATGGCAACTCAGATTAGAAGTGTCATCCGGTATATGGAGATTCATTCTACCAGAAGTTTTGCTTAAGTTTGGAAGGTGGAACATAGTGTTCAACAAAGTATGAGTACATTGAGAAGAACCCAATTTTTGGTGCAAATTTTGGTTTGTGGTGGAAGAGGTAGTTGACTTGTTGGTTGGTATTGCTTAGTCCATAATCCCTTCTTTCGGTGTTGATTCTTGTGTAAGTTTGATGATCCGATATCTGATATTTTAGAAAGAACAAGGTTATTTTGGTGTAGCATGTTATGTGGAATATTCAAAATGATTTCATTGATTGGTGTTGTGTTTGAGGTTGTTGTTTCAACTTGTTTGAAGTGTATTATCAATTTGGTTTGGTATGCATGAGAATTTGTAATCGGATTGAGCCAACTTTTTGTTACAGGTTTCATCTTTTTGGAGCAGACATGTTGGTGACCTAAACAAGTGGTGCGGATATATAAGGCTAATTTATATGAGTATTTTGTGATTTGAATGCGGTATGAAAAGATGGTATGAGCATTTGTGCACAGTTTCACATTCGTTATCCTTAGATTTGTGCTCTGGTATATGACAGAGCAGAGCTGAACATAGTAGTGTGCCAGAATAGTGGCAGAAGACTCCTTGTGCTTAACCAGAGCTGAACTTTGGCATTTGTAGATGCTAGTCATCAATTCAGACAATTAGTTATCATTTGTAGCACAATGAGTCCTCTAAGGGTTGCAACCCTCTCTTTTGTAATTGATTAGTGAGATCTAGGTAGTGTGCCTGAATGCATGTGCATTCCCCTTGTAATATTATTATACTCCTAATCACAGTATTATAATATTGTGGGTCTCAATCCCACCGTTGTTTTTCCCTTTCTGGGTTTCCACGTAAAAATTCTGATGTTATGGTTTTATGCTTGTGTGTGTTGAATTTTTGTACTTTAATTTTATTCATTTGCATCCGGTGGTTTAAGAATCAGTTAAAGGAAGTTATAAATTGCAGAACATTGATTCACCCCCCCCCCCTTTTAGTGTTCATTGATTCTAACAATTGGTATTAGAGTGCTTATTGAGATTGCTTCTGAAGTCCCTAAGAGTTTGTATAATATTTTGGATATGAGAAAAGAAGTTGCAAGAGTAGAAGAGGAAAGAATTAGGGAGTAGGAGTTTGTACAACTTTGTTTGATGTTTACTAAGACAGAAGTTGATGAAATTCTTAAGGAAAATAAAGAAAGATTTAGAAGTAAAACCTGTGTAAATAAAATAATGATTGGCAAAAATGAAGAGGTTCATAAGGGGACTCGAGAAATTTTTAGGGAAATAATAAAGAAGTATGAGTATGATGTAGTTCCTTGAAGATCTCAGGAAAGTGTTCATAAGTTTGTTCCAAAAGTCCTTGGGATGCCAAAAATTTCAAAACTAGATACATACAGACACCTCAACCTGTTGTTGCAGATGATATTGATAATAGTAAACAAATTGCAGACTCCGTTGAAGCAGATCAGGAATGAATATTGATTTAGAAAATAATGCTAAGGAGGTTGGTGATGAGAAGGTAGAGGATGTAGAGATGGGAGACAAGGAGAAGGATGAAGGCAAGATTGAACAGGTTTTGGTGGCAAGAGACACTGTGGAATCTAATAAGGCCAAGAATATAATAAGTGACATTGATCTCATTCAAGGACCTATCAATTTGATTTCATTGTCTCCTATGCAAGCACTAAACTTTGCAGCCTTAGCTCAAGCAAAAGCTAGTGAAGACTTGTTGAAGTCTCACTCCAAAGACAAAGAGATTATTTCTTTGTCTATAAGTGTTCTTGAGAAAATTTTGTCGACATTCAAGCAAGACACACTTGACTCACCGTCTAGTAGGATACAAATTATACTCAAGGTAGTAGACTCTCATTTTGAATCTCTAGAGGAAGTGCCAGATGTAAAGATTTTGAACCATTTCAATGCAATGAGGTTAAGGATAGTTTTGAGAATGGTTGAAGGTGATAGGGTTAGACTGATAACCAGTGTAAAGGGAATTCAAGAGGTATTGAATGAAGGTAGAAAAATCTACAAGTCATGTCTTCTATTGCTGAAGTTAACTATAGAACTTGACAAGAAAATCAAAGAATGTGAAGGACAACTGGCCAGTATATCTCAATCCTATTCACCCTAGGTTTTTTTGCAAGTAATTATGAAGATTAAGTGATGTCTTTACTAGCTAAAATCAAGAGCTTGAATCAAGAAAAAGATAGAATAATTGGTAGAGTGGGAGAGCTGAGGAACTTGATCATTCCTCAGTTGGATACTCTACTAAGAAGTCAATACAATGCCTTGAATGCACTAAATAAGAGTGTTCCTTTAGATCTTCAAGGAGAAAAAATGCATGCATACCTTTTTGGTGCTCTGATAAACATTTTGGAGAACTTGAAGAAAGGTTGGGATGATCATTTGCGGTCATTGAGGACTATTTTGCCAGATATTTTTTAAATTTTTGTAAGTTATTGTGTATACCTGCCTTTTCCATTGATGTCAAAGGGGGAGAGAAGAGAATGAAAAATGATTTATATTCTCAGGGAGAGCTTGTTAGAATCAAAGTTTTAAAATTTTGCAGTGTTTGACATTTTTGGTTTGACACTTAGTCATTTTTCACTAAGTGTTTCCATTAATGCCAAAGGGGGAGATTGTTGGAAAGAGACACTATTATGGAAGAAATTTGTGCTTGAGTATTGTTTAGGGGTTGTCATTGATGGCAACTCAGATCAGAAGTGTCATCTGATATATGCAAATTCATTCTACCAAAATTTTTGCTTAAGTCTAGAAGGTGGAACACAATTTTCGATAGAGTATGAGTACATTGGGCAGAACCTAATTTTTTGTGCACATTTTTGTCTACAGTGGAAGAGGTAGTCGACATGTTGGTTGGTATTTCTTATTCTGGAATCACAAATTTTGGTGGTGTGTTATGCAAAATCTCCAAAATGATTTTGCTGATTGGTGTCGTGTTTGAGGTTGTTGTGCCAACTTTTTTGAAGCATATTATCAATTTTTTTTCTCCGCATGAGCATTTGTAATTGGATTGAGTCAATTTCTTGTTACATAATTTATCTTTATGGAGCCGAAATGTTGGTGACCTAAAAAATTTATGCGGATATATAAGGTCAATCTATATGAGCATTTTGTAATGCCCATACCCTAGTTAGACTTGTAAAACCCATTTGACCATGATTGACTTCCTAAGTGGCATTCTTGAAAGGTAGGTTAACCATGGTGAAATGTGTAGTTTAGATAATATTAATAACTGTGTATACTTATTATTGTGCTTTTGCATCGATTCTCGTGTAAATGTAATTGTTCCTAACCCTTGTGATAAATCTTGAGCTAACGCCTTCATTGAATATGTATATGTATATGCATGCTTGTATCAATTCATGGGTGCAGGAGATTGTAGGTACAACACCGCTTAGGGCAAGGTTCATCTCCTTTGGGATTTGCAAGGTTGAGTATGCCTCTTTCATCTTTAGGATTCGGATTTGGTGGTCATATAACTCTCGTCTTTCCTTAGCCATGGTTAGGTGAGCATCGTGTGTGGATTCGTGGGGCTTGCTTTTCATTGGGATGCATGTCGAGAGATTTGGAGGACTTCCTCAATTTGCGTGCCTTACGCGAGGTAAGTGGAGTTTGTTATCCTAAGTATTAAATTCAATTTAATGAGTAAACGTGCACATTAGTAATTTAGAAATTTAAATAGGTAGTTTCTTTATACGATTAATCGTTAGTTTAAAGGGATTGCTTTAATTATTATTGTAGCAAGCTTAAGGTATTTAACTTGGGTTAGTGTGCTCATTTACGCATTTGTAACATTTACGCATTTGTAGTTGAGAAATTAGAATAAATAAGACTCTTGCATTAGATTAGTCATTTATTTAAAAATGTCGCTTTATTATGTTGTAGCGAGTTAATTTAATAGTTAATTTTAATAACTACGATTTTAATGAGTTATGCGTTTTAGAAAGGAAAGATTTAAAGTCATGTGGGAAATAGAAATAAATTATTCATTTTCGCATGTTGAAAGAGAAAGGGAAAATTGGATTATTTAAAAGGAAATTATTCTTGTTACTTGCAAATTTATATCATGTAAAGGATCGATTTTTGAGATTTAAATTAATTTAAATATCTCACCCTTGTTAATAGTTCCAAAATAAAAATGTAGGCCTAAATTGATATTGAGAGATTAAAATTAGAGATTAAATAAGAAACAGAAGCGTGTTAATTTTATTAAGAATAAAACAAGTAGGATTTATTGAGTAATGGAAAATAATGATTTCCATTCTCATGTTTCTTTTATTTTCAAAAAAAATAAATAAATAAATGCCTAATTTCGAAATTGAAAATTAGGGCAAAAATAGGGTTTCTCATTTTAAACTAGTTGGGAAATGTTTTGGGGGTTCTTTTCTTTTGGGTCTTTTTTTTGGAAAAAAATCATGGACTTTGGAGGAGAGATTGGGGATTTTGGACAAAGATGGAGTCTTAGAGCAGCAGATTGGGGAAGCTCTTCATCAAGATTCTTGCCCGGAATGCATTATAAGGTAGGATTCGAATCTACCTTTTTTATTTCATGTTGGGTTTAAAAAAAAAAAGGGAGAGATTTTATCCATGGATGTTTGGTTTGAAGGATAGATTCAGTTTTTCTTTACAAGTTTGGTTGTTTTTGAAACAAATTCTTATTCTTGATAGATTTGGTGGCTTAAAACTTGATTGTGGAGATGTTTGTTCCATAATGGAGCTTTTGGGTAAATCTGGAAATTCATTTTATGACTGTTAAAAATGGGTATGGGGTTTTTACATTCCATTTTGTCATTCCTTTTGGTTTATTTCAAAAATTTAAAAAAAAAAAAAAAAGGAAGAGAAGCTGTTGGAAAATGAAATTTTACAGACTGTATTTCATTTTTGCTGTGTGACTTTTTTTTTATTTTTGACAGTAGAAATAAATTGTTTTTAAAAAAAATTTCAAAAAAATATATATATAAAACAACAAAATGCAGAAACCCCCATGGCGGGTATAAACCCCCACCACGGGGTGTGTGGTGTAGCGTCTGCTACCATGGTAGCAGACTGCTACCAAATGGTAGCAGCGCTGCCATGGCAGCCGCTTGCTACCCTTTGGTAGCAGCCGCTACCCATGGTAGCGTGAGCTGCCTTGGGGGCCACGTGGAGTCCACGTGGAACCCCCACCCCAATGTTAATTTAGTTTTTTTTTTGTATTTGTTTTTAAATTTATTTTAATTAAAAAAAAAGAAATAAATAAATTCCACGATATAATAAAATAATTAATTTGGGTTTTATTAATAGTTTTTTTTATAAAGTTTTTAAATAATAATTAATTTTTTATAATATATATTAAACATGGAGATTATTATATGTATGAATAAATAATAAATTTGAAATTCGAATGTTATTAAATAATACGATTAATATATATACATATTTTTGAAGGAAATTTATATGTATGTATTGAATAGCTTTTTAGCAATTGGTGATTTCACTTTTTAAAATATTACGATATTCAGGAACAACTTGTGAGTCGATCTGATCATTCTGTGAACTTAGAAATAGGAAACTAAATGTTAAAGTGTTTTAAGTTCATCATGAAAATTTTGAAGAACTCAACTGATATGCTAACGAGATCATCAGAAACTTAATAATGTGTCGATTTGAGGTTCGAAAGTAGATGATACCTTCTTTTAGTAAAACAAATAGTTTAGTCATTCCTCCCCCGATGAAGTGAAATAGATAATGGTAAAGAAGGCAAGTTCTTGCTAGGTTTGTTTTTGGACTCTATCACCGGTTTACTTGTGTTGGTCATAGCCAGTTACGTTCCTAGTCAGAGTATCATCAGTCATTAGTACTTGTAATTTGCTTGAAGTGTTCAGTTGGATCCACTTCAAAAGGGATCATTATGTAAATTCCGACCGAGACGTCTATTGTATATTGATTTTATTCGCCTAAGTGGCAAGATGTAAAAGACTTATAGATCATGTATTCCTAACGATATAATACCAAAGGGGTCTTGCAGTTGAGCAGACCCGGAGATGTAGCCCATTAGGGGTGAACTCCGAGATCATATCTGTGTTATGCGATGTTTATAGCGTACTTTGTTTTATGTTTTAAATTATCATGAATGGTTGTATTTTTGCATAAGTGTATGATGGAAAATTAACGAATTTAAATCAAATGCACAAAATCAGACATCTTGAGGAATGTAGTAAATCAGATTCATAAGACAATGAAAATTATGATTATGGCAGAGTATTTAAAATACGATAATTAAAGTTGTAATAGTGGAGAGAATCTTGCTAGATTACATCATTGGATTAACTTGTTATTAAGCATGTAAATTGAACAAATGAGTAAGGGAAATGAAGATAGAATTAATGTTATAATCTCTAAGTTGGAATATAAAGGATGATCAACATGTAGGAAATTACTTTTATCTTCTTAAATGAGCAACGCTATGTTAATGATCTTCCACTACAATGGATGAATATAATTAGTCATTTATGTTGCAATTATAACCAATAATCCTCACCAGATTAATTTGATAATTGTGTGGACTCAACTAGATATCCATGTTATAACTCTTATAAAAAAAAAAAAATCCCTTATGATTGCTAAAATTGAACTAAAATGGGAAAATGATTGATTAGTTGTTTATACATTAAATCTTAGTAAAAGTATCCTTCTCATATTAACTTCATATAACCAAAAAGAGTAACATGCAATAAGTTAATGGTATTTTAATCCTAATAGAAGGATGTCACTAAGATCTTATTATTCAAATCTTGAAATGATGAATAACATCTAGCTAACGATATCTTAAGTTAAAGGATGCACTCGTGTGTCCTAATGCATATCCACCCTAATAGAATTAGTCTATTTATTTGCTTTATCAAAACTTCAAATGAATTCTATGGCTACTCACATTTTATCTTTCAAATAAGGACTAAAACTCATTAGTTGGCTATGCATGAAATCAAATGAAGGGATCTCACTCTATTAATTGTAGTTAATCTTTAAGGAATGAATTTTTCTTATTAACCATGCTTTTAATATTTAAGAAAGATATCAAATGTGGGTGAATATTTTAAAATCAAATGAAGGAATCCTCATTCTATTAATCATAGTTTAACCCTATATGAATGGATCTCATTAGGCATATTTTTTTAAACATTAAAGGATGAAATCAATTGTGAATGGATACCACAAACCCAATGAATGAACTTTGTTGTATTTAAAACGCTTGAACCTATTGGGAGGCCTCCTAATGAAATTATGAATTAAAGCGCGTTGAGTAATTAACCTCTCGAAGGCCTCCTAACCACCCAAAGTAAATTGAATGCTTCCTAAAATTATAAGGTGTCCAACCATGGAACACATATATAATCAAGATCTATGCAATATCTCGTAATTAAGATATCCAGTTTAATGAATCTAATGACGCAAGTTGAGTTAGGTGTAAGGTTATGTAATCACGTTGGGAAACTCCTTAGGATCGTTTTAGCCTTCCGCTGTGATATCTAAGTTGTCGGATAACTCCAATGTATCTTAATGTTGTGTCTAATTATGAACTGAGATAACTTCAAACTATCTTAATATTGTAACTTTTCGTTAACACTCTTAAATATTATAAAAAAAAAATAAAAAATTTACACTCTAATTGAGTGTTTTTAACTTAAACCCTTAGGGGTTTCCTGGCGGGGCATTACACATTTTTTTGATTCACATGTGGTGTATGAAGATTATATAAGTGTCTATGTGCAGTTTCACATGTGCTATCCTTAGATATGACAGAGTAGAGTTGAACAGTGCAGTGTGCCAGAACAGTGGAAGAAGACTCTTTGTGCTTAACCAAAACTACACTTTGGCATTTGTAGATTCTATTCATTAGTTCAACAATTAGTTATCTTTTGTAATCAAGTGTAGGATAGTGAGTCCTCCAGGGGTTGCAGCCCTCTCTTTTGTAATTGACCAATGAGCTCTAGGCAGTGTGCTTGAATGCATGTGCATTCCCCTTGTAATATTATTATGCTCCTTATCACAATATTTAAATATCGTGAGTCTTAATCCCACTCCAGTTTTTCCCTTTCTGGGTTTGCACGTAAAAATTTCATTGTTATGGTTTTATGCTTGTTGGTGTTGAGTTTCTACACTTTACTTTTATTCATTTGCATCTAGTGGCTTAAGAATCAGTTAAAGGAAGTTATAAATTGCATAACACTGATTCACCCCCCCTCTCGGTGTTCATTATAATTTATCCTAACACTGAGAGTTATAAATAGAGATTTTATTGATTTTGAAGGTTTCTAGTTGTGTTTGTTGATAATCTCATTTATTTTGGGGAAAATGGAAGAGTTGTAAATAAATCTTCAATTCAAACTCTCCTTGCCTTCTTTCCCAACCTCCAGATTAGATTTTGGTTTCTCAAATTGTTTTTAAAACCAAATATTGGGGTTGGTTGTTCATAATCAATTTTGTTAAAACTCCAATGAATGTTCTCAAATTTAAGTTCTAATTTGGGAAATTAGTTTGTTTTTGGGCAAGATTGGTTGGATTAGTGGGATAAATGTGTGAGAATTAATTCTATTTTCCCAAATAGGGTATTTGGATGGAGAGATTTGTCCAATTTTAGCTAATCTAGTTCTAGTTTTTCTAAATTTTAATATATGTGAAAACCATGAATTCTAGAAATTTATTTTTCTTGTTTTGGGTGTCTATCTGAGACTCTGAAAAATTGGGGGTTTGTTGTTTTAAATAAATTAATTTAAAAATAATAATAATAATATTAACAACCCCCCCACGTGGCAGGAAAACCCCCCATGTGGGATGGCAGCAAGGCTACCAAAGGTAGCGGCTGCTACCATTTGCTAGTAGCACTACCCAAGGTAGTGATTGCTACCTTTGGTAGCACCAATTGGTAGCAACGCTACCAAAGGTAGCGATCTACTACCATTTGGTAGCAGCGCTACCAATGGTAGCATCTGCTACCAATGGCCCTTGGGAAAAGGTAGGGGGCCCACGTGGGTACCTCATTATCTTTACTTTTTGTTTTTTTTTGTTTAACAAAAAAAAAATTATTATAATATTTATATTTTAAATAAAGTTTTTAATTATTATCTAATTCAAGTTATTAAATAATAATTGATGATTAATTTATTATTGATTAAATGTATTTTAATAAATACACATTAATTGATATTCAATTTCTAATTTATTAATTAAGGTATATATATAGATATATATATACTAATTGATATTTTAGTTTGTATTTTTAAATATATGCAAGGAAATATTTTGTTAATTTGGGAAATGTTTTTCTATTTTTGTTTGCTTAAATGTATATTTCCATATTATGAAAAATGTAACTTGGTTTTGGAAAAGATGAGTTTAGAGAAATTGTTTTCGAACCAGTATGTAATGATGTTTTATTTTGAAAAAAAATATCATATTTTTGTTGATTAATGATTTTATTTTGGAGGTGGAATTACAAAGTGAAATTAACATTTCACATGTTTTTAACAATGTCAATTCAATGAAGTGCATGAAGGAGACATGGAAGACGGACCAACAAAAGAACGATGAAATATTTCATCTACTCCAAACAAGGAAGAGACAAAATAAATCTTGGACTACCATGTGGGAAGTAGTACACGAAACAAGAAATATGAGGAAATATTTATAATCTAAAATATAAATGATCTCAAGTTATTGTGTTGAGAAATATTGTGTATTTTGAAATATAAATGATATACTAATATATTATGTATTGCTTGTCTGGTTGCCTACTCCATTCTTTGACACGAATATGATAGCACAAACCCATATCATATTTTCCAACATGATATGGGTTTGTGCTATGTCTTAGCCAACATTTCTTTGTCCACATGTGATATTGTAGCGTGTGTGATTATATTTTTTTAATTAGGTTGTAAGTATTGATTTGACCTTGTTGATCTTGCCAAGGTTGATGTCATGTATAAATAAGTGTAATATCTATGTAATTGTGTATGTGCATGGATGAGAATCATAAGTGTATGAGAAAATTATGTATATATCTTTCGGAAGTAGAGAAGAAGAGTGAGAAGAAGTTGTTATGCACTTAGCCGGAACTATAACTAGGCATTAGGAGATGATAGTCTATCAGTTCATGATCTTTCAAATGTGATCTGAATATGTTTATAAGATAATGAGCCTTCCTTGGGTTGTATCCCTTTCTTGTTTTTGAGTAGTGATCTATAGGTAGTCTGCCTGAATGCATGTGCATTCCCCATTGTAATATTTAATATACTTCTAACAGAGTATCATCATATTGTGGGTATGCTCCCACCCTGGTTTTTCCCTTGACGGGATTTTCCATGTCAAAAATCTTGGTGTTATGTGTGTTCTTGATATGTTGTTTATTTAAGCTTTCATTCTTAATGTTAAGATTTGTGCATAAGTTTAATTTAAGTGAGTTTGTGAGACAATTGATTCACCCCCTCCCTCTCAATTGTCTACCCTGAATTAGAGTTATTCCATCAATTAGTATCATAGCAGGTTCCTCTAGGGAAGCTTAACCGCTTGAGGTGATTCAGGATGACATCTTACGAGAATGACAGTTCAAAATTTGATGGTATTGTAGAGTCACAAGTGTTACACCCTTGCTAGGGTGGTACAATTCCACACTTAGTTTAGCAACCACCTTAGTGTGTTTGCATCTTGAATTGTAATTTCCCTTTAAGTATTTAATTAATTAATTTAATTAAATCTAAAGTCATATTTCATCACTCCCCACATCATAAAATTGGGCCCTTTACCCTAAGTGTGCCCCTTTTTATTTTATTCTTCTTATAAATCATTTAATCATAAACCCTAATTACGTCCTATTTTGACCTTTAAGGCCTGATTTAAAAACACCTCTAAATCAATTGTAACTTTGGGATTCACTCTAATATCATCATATCTAACAACCTTGAAAATTTGGTGAAAAGTTGATTAGACCATGTGCAAAGTGCACATGGTCCTCGACTTTTTTCTTGAAATTATGGGAGCATAATCCTATGATATTATAATACTTAACCCCAAGAAATTAGTGGTAAATTAAATCTATAAGTCAGCCTAAAGATGAAATTAATATCTAGGGTTTCATACATAAGAGTTCTCTTTCTTCATTTGAAGGCATCTATCAGATCTAAGAATCTAAGAGCGGGTTTTTGGAGCACACGGAGCCTTCTATGTAGTGAAAGAGAAGCATATGTGGAGTCTTTAAAAACATTCAACAATATTCATCAAGCATTCGTCAAGTATTTTTCAAGCATTCATCATCAATTAGGAGCCTTGAAGACATTGAAGAATAATAGGAGATCACCGACTAACGATTGGCATGTACCCCTCCCTTAGGGGTTGGGTATGGTTTCATGTTGTTTTCATGTATTTATATGAGCTTCATTACATAAATTTAAATTTTTACATTCATTCTTTATATCACTTTGCATCATTAATTTAGAGCATTTACTTTGTCAATTACAAGCATTTAGGGTTTACTCTTTAGGGTTGCTCTAGATTGTTTGCATTCTTCCTAGGGTCTTTCACACACACAATTCCTACACACACTATTTTACTATACAAATCGGCTATTTGTGGAGGTGGAAATCACCAACACAAGGGTTTGACTGAGGCAAAACCCTATATAGACACCCAAACCCTTTCTTTTCAGTTGCAGGTGCAGAAATAGGTACCCGAAAGGAGTTTTAGATACAAAAAAGGCATAAGTACCACCCAGAAGTCTCATAATTGCTCAAATGTTTCAGGAATAGGGGTGTGGAACCCTATTCATGCCTAGGATAGGTGTGTGGCACCCCAGTCCCCCCACTTTCAGGGGATTTTTGGCAAGTTGCAAGTTCAGGACCTTCAGATTTCAGCCTTTAAGTTGCATCTCTCTGTCAGATCATCAGGGACAAGGGCATGCAACCCTGGTCTTGGTTAGTTTGGTCCATCTTTTAGCATCAGGTGCACATCCAAATTCCTCCCCCTTATCTGCTTTCAGTATCTCAGTTTCAAATCTGTAAGTTTGTCCAATTTCAGTTCATGTATGCTTCATTGTTCATCTCCTAGTCTATTGGATAATTCAAAGCCTAATTTTTCTCATCACATACAACAAGATGAATAGAAACCCTAAGAGATAATCCATTTCTCCCTTTTTCTCACAAGAAGTAGCCAAAATGATCTATCTCCCTAGGCTCTTTTGTATTCCCAATGTGTTCGATAAAGTGGGATTAGGTCCTAGTCACCCGGTCTCGCTTTTTCCCCTCCACATTTTGGTGAACCCAACGTGAATCCAACCTTCTTTAATTCTGATTTATGTTCTCGTATCTAAGTGTTTTTTTCTATTTCAAATTCAAATTTACATTTACAAGTTTCAATTCCTTGCAAATTTCAAAAATTTAGGGGTCAATTTTTTTTAAAACCATAATTTTTCAATTCAAAATTGAACTTGTGGATAACTTAATTTGGATCATTAATTTCAGATCTGATTTAGGAACACATTTCACTCATAAATTATATTTTCTAAATCAACATTTAGAATGCTTGCATTGGTTAGAATTGAACATTTCCTTGTATTTTGCATATGTTGTCATTTGAAAGAGGAAAATTGTAGTCATGATGCATTCATTTCATAAATGTGATAATGGGTTAGCTTCCCTTGCTTTAATTTTTCCATCTCTTAAATAACCTCCTCCTATCTATGACAACATTTTAGTGCACAAAAGATTTGTTACCAACCCCTTCAAAACTCTCCCATGCTCTAAGGATGAATATTTGAAGAGTGATCTTGAAAATTCTCCTAAAATGTGTCCTTCTCATATAGCTATCTTAAAGGAAGAGGATAATATCATAAACACCTTTCTTAATTTTACTTTACCTTCTTTACATGATGCCTCTCTAAGTGAAAAGGTACTAATGGACATTGACTTATCTTCTCCTAAATTTGGTCTTACCAATGGGGGAATGTTAGTGCAACAAGAGGTTATGAGAACTTCTTTCAAAGATCTTCTTCCTAAACATGAATCTTTGGAGAAAGATGTTCATCTCCCTCATAAAGAATACTCCCCTCATGAGGATCATTTTGTGCAAGAAGATGGCAGTGTCCCTAATTTTCCTGGTGATGGCATTTCCTCTTTTGACTTCAACAAAATTCTCACTAGAGATGATGCATTAATGAGAAATTCTTCTCCTTGCCCCGAAGCTTGTCTTACCCATAAACATGCCTTAGAAAGAGAAGATGAAATCATAATCAATTTCCTTAATTCTCTCTCCCCTAAAGATCTTATTGAACACATTTTGAGGCAAGAAGATGATTCAAACACATGTAGTGATTCTCTCCCTCTTAAGGATGAAGAATTAACAAACAATGTTATCCATTCTCCTGAAATTGGAAATAACAATAAGGACATCTTTGTGCAAGATATTTCTAATACTTTCTTCAATGACCTCACTATTTGGGATGAACCATTAGAAGAAGGTGTTGATTACTCTCTAACCCATTAGGGAACCTTACCCAAAGGGGATGAAATCATGATTGATAACACCCTTGATAGCATCTCACCTTCCATGAATCTCAATCATTCTCCCTCTAAAAATAAAGTATCTCCCTTTCCTCAACTTGGTTCTACTTATAAGGATACCCTAGTTCAAGGTAAGATTGTTGACATCTCTTTCAAAGATCTCTCTCTCATAAGTGAGACTTTAGAGAGTAATATGGATCCTTATCCTAGAGAGTCTATTCCCCATGTAGATCCTTTGATGATAGAGGATGATATGACCTTTCCTACTAGTACTCTTCCTTCTAAAACATCAATGCTTACTTCTAGTCTATCTCCTAAAATTGTTCTTATCCATGATAACATTTTAGTGCAAGAAGAGACTATCAACAATCTTCCCCATTATTCTTTTAAAATTCATAAGGACAGCTTTGATATTCCTAAACCATCTTCAATCAATTTGATATATGTGAATGAAACACCTAATAAACCCCTCTTCATAGTTCAAGGTGCTTGTCCTTTTAGGTCCTGGAGACAACTAAGAGAGGGGGGGTGAATCAGTTGTCAAGTAAATTCAAACCAAAAACAATTTAACCAACCTTAATGCTTAATACCGGTAAACAGAACTTTATGTCGGTAGACAGTTTATCAGTTAATTACAGTACCAGTAAAGATTAATGCATGAAACAGAAAGATAATAACATCTACAACACATAACACCAATATTTGTATGTGGAAACCCTATAAGGGGAAAAACCACGGTGGGAAACCTTACCCACAATCAGATGATACTACTACAGATAGTATGTGTATACAAATGGGGTCTACACATGCAGAAAGGCCAAGCGCCTAGAGCTCATTTCTCAAACATGAATAGGAGTCATTCTGACTACAATTGGATGGTTAAATCCAATAAGAATGTACTCCTCAAAATAGCATCTTCATATGTTGGATTCAGTACGAGTGTAGTTCTGATTGTGTTTACAAATACCTTGCTTCACCTTCAAATGATGTTTGCGTGTATAGCTCTGCTTATTCTCTCAAATACCTTCTTACAATTCCTTATCCTTATCGCATGTCGATCTTACAAATAAGATCTTACATATATACCATAGCCTAAGGCCAATTTTAGTAGGTCGGCTCTAAAAGATATTACAATAAAACAATTACAAGTAAATCAATGACCGATGCAATGATCGATTCAACATGTTGACTTAATGCATTTACAATAACAACAAAATCATCTCCAAAGCGGGTCGTGCTGATCTGGAGTAGATAAGCCTGTTGGTGCATAACCTGGACCTATTTCTCGGTAACAGCAAATATGCAAATACGAATATGCCAATGAACAAATCTCCAAGACAGAGTGTCCAAACGATGTCTTCAACATAACTAGGTGTTTTCCATATCATTCCAAGTGCCGGTGAATATTATATCCAATCGGTGTACTAGATACCGGTGACTGTGCATAAGTCATTTACTTGTCGGTGAACATTGTTGATCCTCCAAAGTGCCAGAGTTGATAAGTGTTAGTAGGTGTTGACATCAATGACAAAACCATACCAAAATACCAACAATCTCCTCCTTTCGCATTGATGGCAACACAAGATGGAAAAACCATTAAAGTGCCAAAACAAAAATGCCAAATACCAAAAACCAATAATCTCTCAAAATCAAAATTCAGATATAGAGAGTAATCAATCTCAAAGTAACAATTTCTCCCCCAACGAATAATCTCTCCCCAAAGGATAATGTGTTTTTCCATAGATATCTCTCCCCCTTTGATATCAAATGCCAAAGCCAATAAAAAACCAAATGTAAATAAAAAATACCGGCTGATTCAGTATGCCAACTACTCCCCCTGAGAAGTAGCTCTCCTCATCAAAGCCGGAGTAAAAGATTTATCTTTTAATTCTATTGGTTGATGACAAACATCAACTGTCTAAGTCTCTACCAGTGGGGGTATGACCCCAAGCTGATCTCTAAGATATTCAAAGGTCTCTTTAGGCAGAAGTTTAGTGAAAATATCTACAATCTGCTCTTTAGTATTCACATAAACTAGTTTTACTTCTTTTGCTTCAACATTCTCTTTCAGAAAATTCAGTTTGATAGAAACATGTTTGGTTTTAGAATGTAATACTAGATTCTTAGATATATCAATTGTTGTAGTGTTATCACAATAGATAGTTATAGGTTCCTTGCACTTTACCTTTATGTCCTTCAACATTTGCTTAAGCCATAATACATGATTACAGTTAGTTGCTGCTGCAACAAATTCTGATTTTGTTGTTGATAAAGATGTGCAACTTTGTTTCTTACTCAACCAAGAAATTAATCTGCTTCCAAGAAAAAATGCTCCGCCGGTGGTGCTTTTTCTATCATCCACATCTCTTGCCCAATTTGCATCTGTGTATGCACATAATTCAAAGTTTTCATCTCTAGGATACCATAAGCCAAGATTTGTAGTACCTTATAAGTACCGAAAAATCCTTTTTACTGCCGATTCATGATTTTCTCTAGGATTACTCTGAAATCTTGAAACAATACATATTGCATTCATAATATTAGGTCTTGTTTGTGTCAAATATAGTAGGCCTCCTATCATAAATTTGTACCTAGTCAGATTAATAGGTGTAGATTCATCCCTTAGTGGTAATTTGTCATTTGTAGTCATAGGTGTGCTTACCGGTTTAGATTTCTCCATCCCAAATTTCTTTAGTAACTCTTTCAAGTATTTGGACTGACTCAATAATATACCTTTATCAGTCTATGAAATCGGCAATCCTAAAAAGAATTTTATCTCTCCAATCATAGACATTTCAAATTCATGGTGCATTTCAATAGAAAAGTCTTTACATAATTCATCTTCTCCTCCAAAGATTATATCATCAACAAAAACTTATATAACCAAGATGTCATCATTAGTCACTTTGTAGTATAAGTTGTTGTCAACATTACCTTTAGAAAATCCAATCTTTAAAAGATACTTATCCAATCTAGCATACCAAGCTCTTGGAGCTTGCTTCAACCCATACAATGCTTTTCTTAACCTACAAACCATATCTTTGTTATCTATCAAAGAAAATCCATCAGGTTGCTCAATGTAAACATCTTCTTCAAGATCTCCATTCAAAAATGCACTTTTAATATCCATTTGATATACTTTGTAGTTCTTGTGTGCTGCAAAAGCCAAGAATAATCTGACTACCTCAATTCTAGCTACCGGTGCAAAGGTTTCATTATAATCAATTCCTTCTTTCTGAGAGTATCCCTTACACACTAGTCTTGCTTTATTTCTGATTACCTTACCATCTTCATTGAGTTTGTTTCTGAATACCCATTTTGTTCCAATCACATTTTTGTCTTTAGGCTGGGGAACTAATGTCCATGTGTTATTCTTCTCAATTTGTTCTAGTTCCTCTTCCATAGCTTTAATCTAGTGTTTATCTTCACATGACTCATTAATTGATGATGGTTCAATTTGAGAAATAAGACATACCTCTTCATTTTCCAGTCTTCCTCTTGTCATAACTCCTTGATATTTGTTCCCAATTATCTAATTTCTAGAGTGATTCAGTCTTACATACCAGGGTGTCGTTGTTTGTTGTTGTTCCTCAGTCACAGTGGAATTTTCAAATGATACCGGTGTAACTGGATCTTCATTATTTACCGGTGGATTCAGTGTAGGCTCATTTGTCAGTATCTCTGTTGCCGGTTCAGAGTCTATATACCTTGAAGTTCCTCTAAATTGTTCATCAATCTTCACAATTGAACTCTCAACAATTTTCTACAATCTCTTGTTAAAACATCTATATGCCTTGCGTTTAGATGAATAACCAATAAATATTCCTTCAT